>NC_142520.1:25419314-25446814 GCF_964205215.1 Stylophora pistillata
AGTTTGAAATAAAATCCTTACCCAAATGGAAATGAGCCGATGCCCTGTTACTATAAAGCTTGGCGTTCAGCCGTTTATCTTTGCAGTTGACTTGAAGTCCTTCAGTGTAGGAGTTTATCGCGTTATTAGCTTCTCCTTGTCTGTATTCTTTGTTTCCTGTCTCGAGACATTCTTTTGCTATCCCTGAAAACAAACCGGTTTCAGGGTCAGATACTTTGTTCTTTATTGAAATGTTAAAATGTATCATCGATAACTAGAACGCTTCTTAATTCTCCCCTACTTTCCTTTTTTGGTTTTTGTATTTATTTTTGCTTTTCTTTTCTCTAGAGTGCTCTTGATTTAGTGTCGACATTCAAGCCATGTAGCTGCATACAACTGTACACCTTGAACAAGCTTGAAATCCGAGGAGCTATACTTTTTCTTTTTCCAAAGTTATTCAGAGAAAAAAACTATACTGGGGCGTCATTCAAAAAAATCTAATTTTACCTTGTTTCTCACCTCTTATAGGATCATCGTACACACCCAGTTTAATGTCACATGACGTAACTTGACTTTCGTCTGTTGCTGAAATGACCAAGAAACTACTTTAAACTTATCAGTGATGACAACCATGAGCACTTCCAACCAGTACTCTAATACACTCGTGCCCTACACGTTAGTTATAATACAGGCGAGTTTTTAGATTCCCAACAAAATTTTCTGTCGACGAGCGCTTCGGCACGAAAATCAGAGTAACCGAGAATCGATGCGTCCTCTTTGATTCTTCAACTAATGTATATCTAGATATATATATATGTTTTTTTTATAAAAGCATTTGAATTATGATTCTTTTCTTTCATCCTTCAATGTTTTTTCACCTATTCGAGAAAAACAGACCGCAAAATATCTTTGGTAAAGGTCTCTTGGAGATAAAACGGAGTATTGGTTTGCTTTCCGCTGTAAAATTTTAAACTCTCGTGCCGAAGCACAAAGAATGAGTACCTGGAGCTCATTCCTTAAAAGCCTAGTATTCGGGCCTACTTGCAAACTAGAGAGGTTTCATTCGCGTCCGTGGTTTGGTCTTGTCACGCCACAGGGGAGAGAGCAGATTGCGTGAAGATATCAAACAACGGCTGCGATGGAGACTAAAGGAAGCGTGGCATCATTGTAACTTATTTCTGTCCAGAATTGTTCAGAGAACATTGACAACAGACCACAAAATACCTGTGTCTGATTTGATCTCATAAAAATCGGAAGGGTCTTCTTTCCTCTTTCTATTAAACTATATATTTGCTGGAAATTTTGAAATTTAACAATCTTTTTCTTGCACAAAATTAAAAAAAAAAGTGTCCCATCCCAACCCACCCATCGAAAAAAATACATCTTGCATGCGTTGCAAGCCTATGTTTCTCACCTGTAGTGGGAAGCTCATTTTTCACCTCCAATTCTTCTTCCGTTGTTGGGATGTTACTTTCCGCCATAGCTGGAAAAAAAGATAATTGATTGTACTGCGCTAAAAAAAATAGTTAGAAATCAAAAACACAAGTAATTTGAAGAGAACGTCGTTCTCCTGTATGTTTTATAATAAGGGAAGGAGGAAAATCTCAAAGTTTCCTCCGTCACGCTATTGTTGCAGCGTAAGATCCGCGGGATGTGTCATGTTTGATTGTTCTGTTGATACTTTGCTCGTTTGTTTGTTGTCGTCAACTTATCTGATGACACAAGGTTCTTCGTAATTAAAATGCGTCTGTTCTCATTAAAAACCTAGTTCTACCCTGTTGGCATGGATAAGCATAGAAAAAAGACCCTTTTTTGTCCTCATACCCTTTACTTAAATACGTGAGGGGCAGGTAGCATTGGCGAAACTTACTCAAAGGCGAAATGCAACCGAAGGTTTGCGTGACCGTTACGAATTCCACTAACACCCTGCGAGCCTTTTACGTAAAGGAAAACGCGTTTACATACTGTCATGCAGAGACACCTCTCGACCAAAGGAACTGAGTGTGAGATGTTGTTTTATTTATAAAGTGCATGCATAAAATTTCCCACAAAGCTATCGAAAATCTCACAAATTTTCTTCTGAATGAGTTAAGAAAATATGAGTCACTGGAAATAGCTGGCTCTTTACCAATTATGTCGGAGAAAATTTCGCCTTTTCATTTAGAATCCATTTTGATCCAAAAGGCAGTGACTAAGAGTATATTTCTGCGGACTGGAGAAATATTATTATTTGTACTTTTCATCAATATCCTTGCTATTAAGAAATATTATCAACTACGAATCAAAACCAAATTGGGAACCGAACATTGGAGTTAGACTCTAGCATAGCTTAATCTTATAGGCCAATTGAGGGACTTTTACTGCCAGAACATGGAAGTATTTGGCGGAGGAAGGAAACAAAAAAAGAAAAAACCTTCTTTGACATCGAAAAACTAGGAAGAACTTTGAAAATATTTGTAATCGCATTTCTTTGAATGCTGTAGAATTTTGAAGGAGATATTTTCGAAATTTCTGTTAGCTGGTGAGGTGGTCTCGTCATTCAGAAACAGATTCTGTACCATCATCAGGATTCACTGAACCCACGTTTTTACCTTCTAGCGTACGAAATAAAAAAAACAAGTTTATGTGCCAATTTAGTCTTTTACTGAGCGAAAGATATATCTACTAAAACCGAACTCCAACTTAAAACCAGTCAGATATAACTAGACTAACCACCTTTTGGGTAAGTAATTGGAATAATTGAAGATAAGAATTTAGTTCCTGTTGCAGACCGCATTGATAACGGGTCAAATTCAAATGATGTTGGCAAGCCTTAATAATAATAATACTATAATCTTTAATGAGGATACCAACGTCACAAAAGTGGTTTACAGGAGGGTCCTCTTAAGTTAAATACTAATACAAAGATAAATTACAAATAGCAACAAATAACTAAAGCTAAATCTAAGAACTAATTAAATATACTAATCACAAATTAATTAACTAAAAGTAATACTAGCAAAGTCAACCTCCCGGTTAGCCCAATGTATAGAACGCTGGACTGTTGTGCGGGAGGTCGAGGGTTCGAGCCCCGTCCGGACCAACACTCAAGGTCTTGAAATAATTGAGAAGAATTTACTACCTTTCTATAACATCAAGAAATGGTTAGATATTCTAGTCTTCTCGGATAGGGACGAATAAATGGAGGTCCTGTCTTCTGCAGGGTTGGGGTAGGAGACGTTAATTTCCCACACACGAGATTACTGTGTGATGGATGTCCTCCCCTGGGGTGGGATGGGTGGGAAGGTGAGATCGACAGACTGAAGCGGCTGCCAGAGGCGCCTGATATACTGACGTCTGTTCTCAACCTTACACTGCACCCGTAATTCAGCCTCTGGGCTGCAAGTGGTCAGATATAAACTATATTCAACTATATTCATATTTATATTCAATTAAAATTCAAAATTAAATTTGGACAGGCCACGTTTGAAGGCAGGCAGTGAGTTTGCATTTCTTAGTGAGATGTCTAAGCCATTCCATATATCTGCGCTGAAGTTAACTGACGACCAATAATCAGTCGTGACGTTAGCAAGGTTTCGTTTACATACGCGATCAATTTTTAGCGGATTCAGAAAAAGTAAAACAGGAATCGAAGGAAGGAAGAGATGAATGTTCTATCCATACCTTTATCTCGGATTAATGACTACGTCATTATCCGAGTTAAAAAACCAACATCATTAATCGTGCCGATGGCGAGGATTCGTTTTTATGCGTCATCAACAATTCGTAGTGATTGCGGTTTCTGGGGTAAAAATTTCACTTTTGTTGCCTGTTTATCACGTTATTCAAATATCCATTTTTTTTCTTTTTAGTTCTAAAGTTGTGGAACCCGCCAGCGGGTAAGATCGCGAACGAGCAAGATTTGGCGAATCCTGTGGTCTGATCGGCTACCCAAGAGGGCAAAATGTGATGTCTCTTGATTCCTGCTTAGATCACGCAGAAAAAAAGAAAGTAATTTCTTGTAGCATGTTAAATACCGCGTGTAATGTCGTAGCTAGGCAATGTTTTTGTAACATGAATAAAAGATTCTTTGGGCAGCTTTGAATTGGCTGCAACGGAGTCACAGATACGTCTCTAGTGAGAACAAAAAAAGGTCACGACGAGACTCGCAGGTTCATTTAGTAATTACATGGGGCACGTAGATTTTTTTTTTTAATGCAATAATTTCTCTATAAACGAGGCTTTCGTCTCGGTTGTTAAAAATGGAGTGAAGGAACTTGGCCAATACACGGCCTTCTTAAGCTCACAATTAGTCAGTTGTACACATAAAGATGGTATGACACAGTCGCAAGTGGATATGAATTTTGATTTGCCATCGAGTATAGATCATATCTCGAACACCTTCAAAGCGAAATTTTAAACTAGGGGAGATGTATTCGTATTAAAGGCGAAAGTATATCATCTTGTTTATTATGGGTTCAAGCCATTTACTGCATCAGACTACACCTTCACATATGTAGATGTTGATTGCAAATTTGAATCAAAGGCAATTTTGAAACACATTTTAAGAGTACTGAATGCAGAGATCTACTGCATCGGAAACTCAGTTTGCCCGAAAACCACTTTAACTTTGGACAAAAATGCAACAGTTTCTCGTTACAGGGACCATTTCCTTTAAAACATATTAATTTCAGTCTTAACAAAAACTCCGTAGATGTAAACAAAATCTTTGCATGGAAAGTAAAACCGTCATGTTGATAAATCTGGTTATGATGACGACATTGACATCTTTACATGTGAAGTTATAAATGGTGCCCTTACTGCGTGCGATGAAGATGTCATAGTTTCAAAACAGAAAAAAAAATAAGGGGTATTTCATCGACAACTATATTACCTTTATTAATGCTATAGATCAAATTTATAAGCAAAAACTGTTGCCGCGATCTATAGACTCGGAGCAGGTACGTAGGCATTTTGTAATTTTTTTTCCCTTTTTTTTTTAACCTTAGGCTTAGTTTCATACGTCGCTTCATTTTCGAGAACTATTGGCTGGTTTTTATCTTGACGCGAGCTCTAAGTAAGCAGAGCACGTAATCTAGCTCTGTCACGTGCTCATCATGAGTTTCTGCCGCATACTGACCGCGTGCAGTTAAAGCTTTAACTCCCAAGATCTGATGGTTAATTCTCCCCTATTGCTACTACATGTTTCCTTTGAAATTAATTTCGCGAATTTGGTTTCAGATCAAGATAACAACTTCTACCTGATAAGTTTGAGTATTCTCATTACCTGTTAGCCGGGTAATACGGGGATATTACAGGAGTAAGTTACATGCCTTGTTAATCTGCTCTGGGAGTTAGGGGGTTGATGAAATTAGATCGTGCGCAGACTATTCAGATGTGAATCAATTAAGAGAAACCAATGAAATTCATCATCGTGATATAAGTGAAATATTGTCAGATATGACAACAGTTAACCAGGAAAATCTACTGAAATAAAACTTAATTCAGTTGTCAAGGGGTACAAACATAGGATTAAGCCCTTCCATTTTAAATTACCTGATCCCCAAACAACTGTCATAAACTCAAAAATAAAAATTGCTTTGTACCTGTTAAACTGTCATCCTCTGAATCTCTCTATTCTTCAAAGGACGCCATTTGTCATAACTACATGCCTGAAAATAGAAAGAATAGTTTTGCACTACAACAATTTCGATGAAAACATAAAAGAATACATATTCACGAGTTTAGAAGATGCCCCGTTTCTGAGAATCTGTTCTCTCTGAACATGAAAATGATGCTAATTTGCAAAATCCAAAGTATGGATGTATTTGTACATAGTCGAATCCCGCGTAAATGGTGATCTGGGCAGAGTAGACTTGTGACGTCACTTCAAGAAGACGCTCAAGAAATTCTCGGCCAGTCGTCGACCTGCGAAAGCCTTTCTAGCACTAGATTCATTCTGCGGCATATTTGCGACTAATATGGATCTAACCTTCCAAACATAACCAATAAACTGTGCAAAATGGCGCGAAATACAGATTGTTGGGTTCTCGAAGTGAGTTACATTAGTCGCCAGACTCTTGATCCTTGAAACGCGGTCAGCGAACGAACAGCAGCGAGGAAAATGTCCGTATTTACCTTGCTGGTGTTCATTCGCTGACTGCCTCTCGCATGAAAAGAGAATCTGGTGTCATATAATACCTCCCTTAAGAGTTAAAGTGCACCTAATCCCTAAATTTTTTTTTCGTTTAAAAAAATCTTCATGCTTTGGTGAATATCTCTTGGAAAAAATTTTGGATTTAGTCAAATCCTTAATTTTTTTTGTCCCGTTGAAGTACAGAAAATCGCATTAAAATCACCGCCATTTTGACTCACGACCGCGTTTCAAGGATCAAGAGTCTGGCGACTAATGTAACTCACTTCGAGAACCCAACAATCTGTACTTCGCGCCATTTTGCACAGTTTACTGGTTATGTTTGGAAGGTTAGATCGATATTGGTCGCAAATATGCCGCAGAATGAATCTAGTGCTAGAAAAGCTTTCGCAGGTCGACGACTAGCCGTGAATTTCTTGAGCGTCTTCTCGAAGTGACGTCACAAGTCTACTCTGCTTAGATCCCCATTTACGCGGTCGTGGTCCATTCGGATCTGGACTTCAACAGGGCATAAAACACTGAGGATTTAACCAAATCCAACAATTTTTTGGAGGAAATACTCACCAAAGCAGGAAGATTTTTTTAAGTGGAAAAAAATTTAGGGGTCAGGTGCGCTTTAAATTTCAAGGTTATCAACGATCACAACTTTTTTATGGTTGAATCAGTTGCATTGGTATCTACTCTGTGAGAGCAATGTACACATGTTCATCAAAGGAGGGAGAGGTAAAGCTAAAAAACATTCAATTTCAATATAGCGGCCTTTTTGCATATTTTTTAACAATTTTCCGATTTTTGATTATAATACGCCACATATTACTTCGCTTACTTCCTTACCTAAAGAGTGCCGCAATTAAACTCCAATGAAGCTCTTTTCCAAGTAGGATACTTGACTTCTCGTCATAACTAAAGAGAAAAGAGATTAAAAGCGTTTCCGCTGAAGTTATTTAAGAGTTTTGTTATCTGTGTATTTGCTTAGAGACCCTCAATGTATCTTACAGGAGTTTTTTATGAATAAATTGTTACTGAGCCAGTTGTAAGCTGGAACCGTGAAGAAGAAATCTGAGTCCCTCTCTCTCTCTCGTTAATCCTCTCCCCCCCTTTTTTATTTTTGCTATGTTGGGATGCATCAAGGGAGGCTATATATTATAGTTCATGTAAGACAAGCGGTGCATATGATACTGGAATAAGTAATGTCGTAGTTTCATAGATCCTCGTGGGAAGAAAAATCAGCTAATTCAAGGTCCATTATTATATTCTTAATGTCAGCATTGAGAAACAATTCGGTCGTTTAAAATGGTTTAAGAGATGGACAATTTTTTTAAAAATTATATGTTTTGGCTCATTAACAAGAAATCTATGGCGACATGTGGGAGAACTTCAGACCATGAAGTTCGAAGGCCTAAGACTCGAGTTCTCGACAGAAGAGACAATGTTTGTCTTTCGCCCACGTTGGTCATGAGCAATTAAGATTGATCGATATTTCTCTCATTCGTTCGTCTTATGTTCCAAATCATTCATATTCGTATATCTAGTCAATAACCTTTTATCTCATTCACTGGCATATTTAGTTTTCACCTTAACTCTTGTGACAGTGCGATTTTCCGCACAAGTGTGTACCAAAACAGTGCTCACTTGCTCACACCAGCAGTAACAAGGAAGCTCAATATCGAGCTGAAAACAGAAAATCTTGTATCATTTGTTTATTTTGTGGTATTATGGTCATACTGTTTCACTACTTCTACGCCAATTTGGAACTGAGTGACGTCACATTTTTCAGCTTTTCATTTTCATTTATCCCGAGTATAGCAAAATAACATAAGCGTCCCACTCATTATTTTTCAATTTTGTTTTTGTTTTTTGCTGAGGTGGTCGTTAGAATGCCGCCCAGTTAGACTGATGTGGCTAAGACTCAAACAAACTTAGCGTTAAATTGCCAGTTACCCTGCCTGGGAAGTACACTGGTGCTTAAACATACTGAATTATATGGAGCATTGCTTGAAGATGACGAATATGAAAGCTTGAGACTCTTCTTTACAGTCATCATCAGCATTATCATCGTCATCATCATCATTATCATTGTGACCGTTATCGTCATGATCTTTATCATCATCATCGTCATCATTTCTTTCGACACAAAAACGAACTACCAGTATTCATCTATGGCTCCTGATGAACATAGGTGACATCTCAAAAGATCTCCACTTGCACTAGCAGCAAGAGCATTTCGATTTACTATCTTTTCTTACAGTTCATGAAATATTTTTGGTCTCACGCGATTGGTCTAAATGCACCACGTGACTGAATATCTCCCTATTTAAACTGGGGAATATCGGAGGATATGATTTAAGTGATTTTCCACAGTTTTTAACCCATACATCCACAACGACAGGTCTGCCATTAAAATTCAATTCAGATTGAGAAAACGTTTTGTGGTTGATACAGAACGGACATCTTTGTTTTTTCATAAAGTCCTACCAAAGGACTTTGAGAACTGGATACCTCATGCAGTAGAGGTCGAATCGAACGACTCGTCATATCAAATGACGACCCGTCATACCGGATGTCCATTTGCAAGACACTAAGAAAATATTCTGCCAGTATCTGTGAGGAGGATTGAAGATGTTGTCGAATCGAACCACTCGTTGCAATAAATGACGACGCGTCATACCGGATGTCGATTTGCAAGACACTTGGAAAATATTCCACAAGTATCTGTGAAGGGGGATTGAAGATGTTGTCCAATCGATTGACTTGTCACAACAAACGACGACCCGTCATACCGAGTGTCGATTAGCAAGACACTTATAAAATATTTCACTGGTAACTGTGAAGGAAAGTTGAAGATGTTGTCCAATCGAACGACTCGTCATAACAAATGACGACCCTTCGTACCGGATGTCTATTTGCAAGACACTTAGAATATTCCGCAAGTTTTTGTGAAGGGGGGTTAAAGATGTCGAATCGAACGACTTCGTTACAACAAATGACGACCCGTCATACGGGATGTCGATTTGCAAGACACTTACAAAAAGTATTCCGCAATTATCTTTGAAAGGGGGGTTGAAGATGTCGTCGAATCGACACGAATCGACTCGAATCTAACGACTCATCACAACTAATGACGAACCGTCATACCGGATGTCGATTTGCAAGACACTTAGAATATTCTGCAAATCTCAGTGAAGGGTGATTGAAGAAGTTGTCGGTATGTTGCTGTGACGAGTCGTTTGATTTGAGTCGAATCGTGTCGAATCGTCAACATTTGCTACACTGTATTGTTTGTATCATTCTGACAATAGACTTCCGGTAGTTTCACACTTTAGGAACGTGGAGGGTTCCCGTTGTCATGTTCTCGAATCATGCCACTCATTTTCAGTCATTAGTCACGTGCACGGCCATCGACTTTGGCATGTCAAAGTACAATTCTACATCCGGTATGTTGACACACGATTCGACATGCGGTGTGACGGTTCGTCGACGACCGTACACGAATCACAACGGTTTGGGGGTATTGGACATGTAGGATGCAGTACACGGTGAACTATTCGTATTCATGTTTTTCTATGCGCTACAAAAATATTTAAAGCCAAATAGCCTCCAGTTTACATCAAAATAATTGCTCGTATTCGTATTCATTGTGGTTTCTGGGGTAAAAATTTAACTTTTGTTGCCTTTTTATCACAGATATTCCTTCTGTTCCTTTGTTGGTCTTAAAGTGGGGGGACCACCAAGCGAGCAAGATTTGGCGAACATAAAGGTGGTATGACAGTCACAGGTGGATACGAATTTGGATTTACCATCGAGTGCGGATTATATCTCTAACTCCTTCAAAAAGGATTTTAAACTAGGGGAGATAATTTCGTATTAAAAGCGAACGGAGTCATCTTGTTTGTTATGTAGATATTGATTGAAAATTTGCATCAAAGACAATTTTGAAGCACAACTTAAGAGAACTAAATGCAAAGATCTGCTCTAACGAAAACTCAGCTTGCCCGGAAATCACTTTAACTTTGGACGTAAAAATGCAACAATTTCTCATTATAGTGACTATTTCCTTTAAAACATATTACGTTCAGTCTTTGAAGCGTCCGCAGATGTAACCAAAATTTTTTCATGGAAAGTAAAACCGTCATGTTGATAAATCTGGTTGTGGTGACGACATTGACATCTTTACATGTGATACCCGTATTGCGTGCGATGGAGATGTCATGGTTTCAAAACAGAAAAAAATGCTGGTATTTCACCAACAACTACATCAAAGTTATTATTACTGTAGATCGTGACTGTTGCGAAATCAAACGTGTTGCCGCGATTTATAGACATAGAGCAGAAACGTAGGCATTTTGTAATTTTTTCAACTGTTTTAACCTCAGCTTTTGTTTAAAACTTCGCTTCATTTTCGAAAAATATTGGCTGGTTTTGGTGTTGAAAAGAGCAATAAGTAAATATCACACGTCATTCAGCTCTGTCACGCGCTCATCACGCGATTCTGTCGCATACTAATCACGTACAGTTAAAGCTTTAACTCCAAGAGAACTGAATGCTGAGATCTGCTGCATGGAATACTCAGCTCGCCCGAAAACCACTTTGACTTTGGACAAAAATGCAACAGTTTCTCATTACAGGGATTACTTCCTTTAAAACATATTAAGTTCAATCTTTAAAAAACCTCCGTGGATGTAAACAAAATCTTTGCGTGGAAGGTAAAACTGTCATGTTCCTAAATCTGTTTATGGTGACGACATTGACCTATCTTTACGTGTGAAGATTTAAATGGCACCCTTACTGTGTGCGATGAAGATTTCATACTTTCGAGTGAGAAAAGTATGCTGGTATGTCATCGACAACAACATTACCGTTAGTATCATTATAGATCGTGAATGTTGCGAAATCAAAACTGTTGCCACGATCTTTAGACGTACAGCAGAAATGTAGGCATTTTGTATTTTCCCTCTCTTTCACCTAAGGCTTTGTTTCACACTTCGCTTCATTTTCGAGAAGTATTGGCTGGTTTAGATCTTGACAAGAGCTAAAATTAAATAAATTGCGTAATCATCACGCGCTTCTGCCGCATACTGGTCACGTTCAGTTAAGGAAATTAAAACCCGTGCAGACATTGTTTTACTGATCGATATTGCTTTTCTACCTTAAGAAAGTCATTGTGGTTTTGTTGTTGTTTTTTATCTTTATAATTTGTTTACATTTTACAGCAGCTGATTGGCAATATCGATAGGTGCAGCTTACATGGAAGATATTTTTCCATCACTGACCTTCCATGAAAATGCATTACGCGATTTTTTCCAAATGTTAATTTTTCGCTTTCACCGTTACAATTTTATAAATGTTCTAAATATAATAAACGTAAAATTTTTTCTCACCAATAACTCCCGCCATTGCTGCCCCAATTAAGTTTGCAGCCAAAAGTGCCAAGTCTCCAGTGATATTCAGCGACGCTATAGATTTCATTCTGATACAATCAGTTTTGGAATGATAAAGTTTGTTTTCTCCGAACATGAGAAGGATTTTGATTTTCATTATTAAAGTTTGGTTTTGTTCGTTCGTCATCGCGTCCCGAGAAAGATTAACTGGACTTCAGTCTTATTTATGTTCGTTCGCTGACTGTCTCTCCCATGGAGAGAAAATTTGGTGTTGCATCAAAATACTTCCCTTAAAGATAACTTTCTAGGTTCTCAACAATCACAAGTTTTTTGTTGGCGGAACCAATTCCAATGATTCCTACTATGTGAGAACAATCCACACATGTTCATCGCTCGAGGGAGACGTAAAGCTAAACAACAACCTATCAACAATATAGTGGCCTGTTCGTATATTTTTCTCACAATTCTCGATTATAATATGCCACATCTCACTTCAATATCTTTCCGTACCCAGAGAGTGCCGCAATCAAACTCCAATAAAGCTCTTACCCGAGAAGGATACTTGACTTTTCGACTTAACTGAAGGAAAAAGAGATTAAAATCGTTTTCGCTGAGGTTATTCAAGAGTTTTGTTATCTGTGTATGTGTTTAGAAACCCTCGGTGGGTCTTACATGAGTTTTAATGAGTAAACTATTACTGAACCAGTTGTAAGCTGTGACCGTGAAGAAGAAATCTGAGTCCCTCTCTCTCTCTTGCTGATCTCCCGAGTTTTTCGATGCGGTCAGGATGCAGTATGGAAGGCCATACATTATGGCTCATATAATTCAAGCGGTGCACATCATACTGGAATCAGTAATGTTGTAGATTCATAGATCCTCGTGAGCAGAAAAAATCAGCTAATTCAAGGTCTGCCACTGTATTCTTAATGTCAGCATTGAGAAATAATTCTGTCGTTTTAAATGATATGAGAGATGGGCAATGTTTTTAAACACAACTTTCTTTTATTTGTCACGACTGAGCAAGAAATTTATTAACTTTTGTTATGTTTGTTCAGGCATGACACTTTTAACATTGGTGACTTCTGATCAACAGTATGCAGAATGATGTCTTATATATTATCATGTACCCAGAGTATTTTTTGGCCGTCAATAACGAGAAATCTGTAGCTACATATGGGAGAACTTCAGATCGTAAAGTCCGAAGGCTTAAGACTCGAAATTTCGAGAGGAAAGACAATATTTTTCTTGCGCCCAAAGTTCGTCACGAGTAATTAAGATCGTTGTTTTTCTCATTAGTTCGTCTTATGATCCAAATAATATATATTTGTATATCTAGTCAATAACCTCTTATCTCATTCACTGACTTATTCAGTTCTCACCTTAACTCCTGTGAAAATGTGATTTTGCCCCACAAGTGTATAACAAAACGCTGTGCTTGTTCACACCAACAGTAAGCTGAATATGAGCTTATCGAACTCGAAACAGAAAATCTTGTATCATTTGTTTATTTCGTGGTACATGATTCTAATTTATGGTTATACTGTTTCACTATTTTTACGAACTGGGCGACGTAGCATTTTTTAGCTTTTTATTTTCATTTATCCCGAGTATAGCACAATAACGAGAGCATCTCACTTATTATTATTCTATTTTTGTTTTTTTTGTTGCCCACTTGCTATAATTCTATTGTTTGTTTTTTTTTTTTTTTTGTGAGGTGGTCGAAGCCACACTTGGTCAGTAATGCATACAAGGGTGGTATTACATAGCCGCACGTGTGTCTATAAGTTTTTATTTACTATCGAGTGTAGATCATATCTCAACTCCTTCAAAGACGAATTTTAAACTAGGGGAGATCAATTCGTAAAAAGGCGAACGTATATCATCTTGTTCATTATGTAGATATTGATTGCAAATTTGAGTCAAAGATATTTTTGAAACACATTTCAAGAGCACTGCAGAACTAACTTTCCTAATTAAAATTGCAATGCCATGTCCACAATCAGGAGAAAAGAACGTATCCACGCTCAAACAACCACGCTGATATCGAAACTCGCTAATAATAATCAAAGTCATCAGCACTAAGGACTGGTTTTCCTAGTATTTATGTGTTTTTAGCTCTCCATTTTTAACTTGATTGAGCAATATTCTATGATGGTTTTACTTAATTTTACTTTGTGATTGGTCTAGAAACTCGCGCCATTCTTTCAACCAATCAGCTGCAAAAGCTAAAACAATTGAGGCGGCTTGGTCACCGGTATTTTATCGCGCTTTAAGCAGTTTTCCTGTTTTTACTTTGAGTTTTCGTTGGCTGATGTAACGTATACATTTCTTGTGAATGTGATCAATAGGTTACAGTCTATCATCTCTTCTTGTGATATAAAAAAGACCGTCACAAGAAAAATTGCTCACCTTCACGCGGATCATCATAGATTTTTTCGCCCAAAACAAAGCCACTATAGAATGCAAAAACAGAAAACTTTGCCAGAATATATATCTTGAGAAACTACGGAGAAAAGATACATTAAGAAAATAATTAGTCACTTCGTACATGAACACAAAAGGACAAAAAACTCGGACAGGCCCAGTTAAATGGGATAGATGAATTAATAAAAGTTGCAGTTTGAATTTGGCTGAGCTAGTGAGCACATCCAACGACCAATGTATTGCGAAATTTAAGTCCCAAGGGCCTGGAATTTTGTTATGAAACTAGGTCAGTTGTAAAAATCACTGGATCCGTTTTACGCACTTATTTGGTCGTCTTTACGACCTACGCTAGACATTAAATGTCAAATTTCATAACCGTATTTATTCCGCCCGTCGCAAGCAACTAGGTGACTTAAGCATCTCCCCTGAACGTTACTGGGAGTCTTGTTTATGTGTACTTTTGAAGAAGGAAAGTCATGAACAGAAAATCCTATAGCAAACCAAGGAAACAAGGCCAGAATACCAACAATGTTCATTTAAAAAAAAAAAACACTGTAAAAAATAACACTCTAAAAAAAAACGCGAATTTCGCGGATATTTGTGGAGTACAAATTTCGCGTGATCTTGGTACTCGTCTCGCGCGTTATTTGTACTCTACGAAACACATTTATGGCCGAAACGAATCACCTCAATCGATCTATCCTCGGTTTACAGTAGATCACACGAAGCCGGTTCATATTTGGCACAGCTTAACTGTGGAATAAATATATATTTCAATAAATAAATAACTATATTCACTCGGCATTTATAGCACGAAAACAAGAAGTACCCCCCGAAAATGAGAAAAAAATCATATGAGTCGCACCGTAGGTGGGCTGAAAGTTCTAGTTGACGAAAGGGAAACGAATTCGCGATTTAAAAGCGAGGCTTGAGGCCAGAGGGAAAACACTTTAGTCGCTCAACCCCAGTATATCTAGACAGAAACAAGACAGGTGTTTTTGAGCCCTAATGTTCGCAGGCTTAAAACAAAAAAAAAACCGGAACTAAAATAACTGAAAATGTGCTCTCTTTCCAATATTTCAACCACGTCTCTAAAACAACATGGAGCAAATTTTTTCGGCTTGATGGGTTACTACTACCATTTTGTTTAATTATGGTGCTACGCTCTGCGAGCTCCGCTCTAATAAATTGAGAAAACTTATACCCGTGGCCCATGACGACAAATCCTGCGACCTAAAAGCTGCTTGAACGTTTCTTTTACCGCTTGTCTCACTCCTCTGATCTTCCAACAGTACAGAAATGGATTTAGACTCGAATTTGCGAACACAATAGTTGTTGTGTATCTCCTGCTGAGAATCTGAGCTGACTTACTTAAAGGGAAAAGAGATGGTAGAAATAATAACAACGCATATGGAAGATAACAAGCGACCAATGCTAACTGGACCCATACTGCTGCAGAAACAGTTTTTCGGTATCTCTCTATGTTCAAAGGAATTCTTTCGCTCAGTGGCCCATTGTGATTATGGCCTTGAACTTGAGTTCGATGTTGGCGGAGTCGAATGAATATCTTTGCGCAGCAATAAAAGGAGGTAATCAAACACAGTATGACCATTGCAAACATGACCTTATAGGCAACTTTGTAATTCCAAAATTGTTTGAGAAGAGATCCCGCCGCACACCCAACCACAATCAAGATTAAAACGGCAGTAACTCTCTTTACTGTGATAATTTGTCTGTACCGCAGGCCTAGTGAGAGAGCGAAAAGTCTGTCCACACTCACCACTGTTACGATCAGGAAAGACGCTGAGCTAAAAACGAATATTGAAATTTCTGCAAACGCACTTAAATTGTAGCAGAGATGTCGTAGTTCGCTCATCTGGAGAAGCAATTCGACGGCAAACAATGGCTGAGAAATTAGACCAACACAGAGATCTGTCATTGCTAGGCAGCAAAACATGACCTTTGACGGCGGATGAAGAGAAGAATTCTTGTAAAGGGCGATGAAGATCAGCACATTTCCCAGAAATGCAAAAATGGATAAAAAAATGTTAAATGCTCCGAGAAAAATGTTATGCCGAGGCATATTTATATGAAAACAAAGTACAGCTTCAGTCGTTTGATGGTCAGTTCCATAATCGTTCCGTTTCGCCATTTTTCCCCCTGAAATTGGACAAAGACTAAAAGTAAGTGATGCTAACCCTTCAATAACGACCATCTTTCTACAGCGGCCACTCTACAACTGCTCACTGAGCAATGCCACTAAAGCTCAACCCAACTAAAACAGCTTACTGTAAAATAATGTACTGTAAAATAACTTACTGTAGAATAACTTGCTATAAAACAACTTACTGTAAAATAACTTCCTATAAAATAAAATTAAAATAAAATAACTTGACGGCCAAGATTCTGGAGAGGAATGAAATTCTCCAAGCTATCAGCAAATTGACCATCTTAGCTTCTAAGATTGACTTATATCTCTTTGTCACAAGTTTCACATGATCGTTAATTTTGTGTTCCTTAGCAAGGTTGGTATTTGGGTTATCGTGTTGCTACCGTATTTATATTACCTGAGGAACGAAGCAACCCAATTCAGCATTATCTGCAATCCTCAACGTTTTGATCTAATGTAAACTTGGTTAGTTGCTACGAGGAACATACGGAGTATGATAGATGCATCAATTATAGACAGTTCGTCTTTCCTCTCTACATAAATTATTAAAAAGCGAAATTGTGTTGACTTAGTCTGTGAGTTTGGCAGGTTTAACGTTCCACCTGCTGCTTCTACGTTGCATGTTCTGAGCTTTGCCTTTCAATCCCGCAGTTTTCATCGATGAAATCCGTCCTAGGAAGGTTTGGGATTTTTTTACAGGGTACTTGAGTAGGTGAGCTACATTATCAAAATAACGAGGGATGCACTTTGAGATATCAGAAACTACAACAGCGAGATTGCTGCTTGTTCATTATCCATTCAGATAAGGAATAATTGCATTAGGAGTGATAAAGTCACTGAATGGAAACTGTCAAATTTCAGACAGGGAGAAGAAAAGATATGACAAAGCATTAATGCTAAAACGATTGTACACGGGAGAGAGAGAGAGAGAGAGAGCGATGTTATTGACACAAGAAGATAGAACTCATCCTCAAACAGAAAAGGAAAGATCTTTTCATCTTATACACCCACTTGGAATGTTGAGAGAACAGAAGAAAAGTTTGTGAATCACTCACATCTGGCTTGTAAATTACAAACTTTCCCGTGTTCTCCAAACATACCAAGAGGATTTGTATTGTATGATAAAGAGAACGCTGTCGAGCCAATAGAATGTGTGGTATATTGCTTGTATCTTCACAATTCAGTCTATTATAGGTTTACCGGTGTCAGAAACAATAATTTTTTTTCTCTAATCAGCGTGCTCGTAATATCTCAGTTAATTTATAATTGATAACCAATGATAATAGGAGACTATTCGTCTTACCTCGAGACAAGCCAGGACTGATAAATAAACTATTAGTTACACCTTGGCAGCCTTCATCAGAGGAGAGATAGATGGAACACATCGAAAAAAAGGGAAAATCATCAGAATGGAACAAAAAGGGTAAAGATCTCCAATTGTCAGCAGGTAAACCAATTGAAATTTACAAGCTTGGCCTAAACAAGAACCCGGGACCCTCAAAGCTCCAAACACACTCGATCATTCTACCCCTGACAGAAGGTGCATCTGTATAGCAATGTACTTTGGTTTGAGGCCAGAAGCAAACAAAGGTGAAAGAAAAAAATAGAGTGCAGAACCTCGTTCCCAGGGCGCTTTTCCCTTCAAAGAGGGGATGGGTGGGAAAAGGTCCTTGTATCGGCCAGTCGCGTGTGCAACCGACACCCGAAAAAACTGGGTGTAACAAATTAGGTTGTGACGTGGCAGTTCATATAATCAAGATTTTTCTCACTGCCTGTCTTACCGAAAACACAAAGAAAGTGATGACGACTTTCGTATGCACCACTGTCTAACCCACTTAAGAACATGCATATGTTTTGGAGTCGACCGCTCCATACATACGCTTAATGAGTCCTTAATCACCGAATTGCTAGCCTTTATGAGCAACTGTACCTGTAGCGGAGATTTATCAAATTGATTAAGCTACATTCCAGGGGATATGCCAATGTAATTTTTGCGCAAATGCTATCAAGCAATAAACAAGCAGAATTGCATGAATTAGTGCTGGAATGAATATTTAACATAACGTGACTGGCCGATGCCTGAACCTTTTCCCGCCCGTTTCCTCTTTGAAGGGAAAAGCGCCCTGGGAACGAGGTCGATAAAGTGCTATCCTTTCAATAGTTAAAAAGCGATGTGAAATCGTTATGGTAGAAATTCTACCATGATCAGTCTTCCAACTTTAAATAGAGAATTACTCAAAGTTGGTACATTAACGCTGTGGTCGATGAAACGACAGTGCTAAGGCCAATGCAAGGCCTTGGTAACAAATACGGTAACTATTCAAAGTATAAACATATGCAAATATTTTATTCACGTAATTTTTCATCATTCTTCTATATTAGGGCATGGTAAGAGAACCCATGACAAGAAAATATAAGCTATGTTGAAATAAAAAAAATTTGGCTTCTCATTTTAGGGACGAAATTCACATTTAGGCGAAAAAAATTGGCACCCCGCGTTTTCCTCCATACACCAAGTTTTCCACATCCCAGAAGCCCGTACGCCAAGAACCTGTGTCCCTTGCCC
Source organism: Stylophora pistillata (assembly GCF_964205215.1). Taxonomy (NCBI): domain Eukaryota; kingdom Metazoa; phylum Cnidaria; class Anthozoa; order Scleractinia; family Pocilloporidae; genus Stylophora; species Stylophora pistillata. Next base: position 25,437,965 of record NC_142520.1, read on the forward strand.
CGTTGCCTGGACCCCTAGCCCCGCGTTTTCTGTCTGGCCTACAGCTACGATCGATCATGTTACGCATGGGTAATTTTCCAAAAACCTTTGGCGCATTAGCTGCATGAAAATTTCGTTTCGTCGCTAGTTGTTAAAAAATAAATTTACCACAATTTTCCATCGTCCGTAATCTTATTGATCATAAAGATAACGTCAACAATGCTCAAAACTTCGCAGTTTACCCATACGAAACTGGAAGGTAAACTCACGGCGATTTCGTAAGAGGTTCTTACAACGTATATAGAATAAGAAAGATAATAGGTTTTGAACTCGGTAAAGAGCATGATGATATCATAGTTTCCGAAGAAAGAGACCAACGATGCTATCGACAGCGCCGCCGTTACTGATGTCTCTCTTTCTTTAGAGTCAAGTTTTTCGGTTGCCAAGCAGCGTGACGTCAGCGCTTTAGAACTCTATGTCCTAGAAGCAATAAAACGCATTTTTTTCCTCGCTCTGTAACGTGACGAAGTCTCTTGAGAGAACAGTCATATTGAGAAAAAACAAGTGCTTTGCACTGCAAGTATTACTCTTTCGGGTGTAATAATCCCGTATTTAATCTCATTAAATATGTCATGAGCCGACTAGCTCGAGTTATCAACACTCTTGAGTTAACACCTGGATAATGTTACTGTGTCGATTTCGAATGTCATGGTTTTTCCCCGCCTATCTTTTCTTTGCAGTTTCGTATTTCAAACGCGTGATTCAGTAACAGTAGAGATGGCACCCGGGAAAGGTTTCCCGCCCATCACTCGGGTCGTCAGCCCTGAATTAAGTCCACAATTGACTTGGTTCATTCTAAGTTCTAAAATTTTTGGATACACGCCGGCACAATATTTTAAGCGGTCGCCCGTTTTCGTCAGTTTTCTGGGCGATTTTCAAAGAATCGACAGTGCTAACACTCGAATGCAAGATGGCCGCCATTACCATAACAAAAAATCTTCAAATGCGACGGAAATTGTCTGTTCCTCGTTTGGATTGATATTTACTCTGCTTCGCCGTTCTTCTTTGGAAAGCTCTGAGTTCATTCCGCAGCTGAGAGATTCGCTGAACGAGGTAGATCTCCTTTCACGGACAAAACAAAGAACCACTTCTGTTTCATATTAAACTGAATGCCACTGGTTCAGTCTTTTATCGCCCTTCAGAGCTCCTTGGAAAATTGTCATAACGCTACTTGCAAACTGCATATAAGCCAAAAAAATACTTTGTAACGCAATGAGGTCACGGCTCTAAAAGAGTTGAAACGAATTCTGCTTTAAACCTCACCGAAGCAACACAACAATAGTCATTATGAATGCCCTACCTTCTCAATCATTGATAAAACAAATTTTTTTATCCAGAACTAGCTAATTTTCAACAGAAGCTACAGAACATGGCTGTAGAGATGAAGCTTTCGCCATTCGCTCTCATGAGGAGTTGATGAAGAGCAATCATGTCAATTTCAAAGTGAAAGAGTGTGGCCTTGTAATTAATGAAGATATGCCTTGGCTTCATGCAACTCCCGATTTCTTCTGCGAATGTGATTGCTGTGGTGAGGGTATAGGTGAAGTTAAGTGTCCCTTATGTCTAGAGAATTGTGACTTTGAAAGCTATGTAAAGAAAAGCAAAACCTGTTTTACAAAGGACAGTCAGGGACGCTACACTTTACCTCATGATCACCCATATTATCATCAAGTACAGCAACAACTGTTTACTACCAAGCGTCCTTTTTGTGATTTTGTTGTTTGTACCGTTGGATTAGATAAATTTATCGGCTCGTGCATCAGCGCGTTCTACCTGATAAACCTCACTGGGATTCTGTGGTGCCTAAACTGGAGAACTTTTGGAGGGTGTGTATACTCTCTGAAATATTGGGTAGATAGTTAACCAGAAGGTGTGATGATGCATTCCCAGTCGTTAAGACCTCATCAAAATGTAAAGTATGCTACTGTAGATCTGTAACGGATGAAGGAACTGTGAAGTGCTGCAATGCCAATTGCCCTGTCAAGGAAAGCCATCTTTCCTGTCTAGGGATTGAAAGTGTCCCTAAAACATGGTACTGTTCAAACTGCAGGGTATTACCTAAATTTAAACCAGCTCAACGACAGAAAGACATGGTGAACAGGGCAATGAAGCCTGACTCCATTTGTAGTTGTCAAACTAAAGCTACTGCATCAGACAAACTTTCAGAATGAAAGAGTGGTGCCTGTGAAAGTGGAACATCTTTTCACCTAGCCTGCCTTAATTATAAGCGCATGCCTAGGAACAGCATATCGTGGGTATGTAGTTCTTGTGTAATTACACAAAAAGTCGCTTCTCAACAAATCAACTAATTCATCCAAGTCTTCTACATGTATTATTTCATTATTTCATCAGTTCTTTTGTGTTTTAGTATTACAATCTTGTTTCACCTTCTCTGTAGTCCCGAGGACCGGCATGCGAGTGCTTCAAGATTTACAAGAAATGTGGACATTTTTCAAAAGATATTTCTCTTCATACCTGTCTGTAGAAGGTATTTTCTACAATTTATTAATCTTTACAGTGAGTGGGAGACGCGTGGATGCTCAGTTGTTGTTTCTCTAATCTGTTAGTTAGGCAATTTAATCTGGGAAAGTAATTGAATTATACATATGGAGGCAATGATTCCCACAACTTTGCCAGGAATGTAGATGGTATTTGTTCTGGGTACTCAGTAAGTTATTGTTTTCAAAGTTTTAGCCAGTTATACTTCCTTTCTCCTCGTTGAATTTTATCACTAAACTATACAGTCAAATCCCGCTTCTCATTATTACGGACAGTCTGCTTTGTCCCCGGGGAAAGAAAGCCCTTACATTATCTCTTCATTCCGTTAATACGTACTCTTTTCGTTTTAGCGGACACTGGTTTTTGGGACTGATCTATAACCTACCCTTTTGGTTGGAAAAGCACGAATGGACAAAAATTCGCGAAAGGGTGTAGTTGAATTGCTTGTTGATGATTAGATATCTTGACCTCTTATAAGAGTATACAAGGACAGTTTATACAACATCGCTATTTCATTATAAGGGGCTCAGTTCTATAGCTGTTAACCGAATGGAGTGTCAAAAAAAAATAGTCTGTCCTAAATTTGCAGTTTCGAATTGTTGTCTTTATTTGTCGTTGATATTCGCAGGGCACCAATCATAATGATCGACTCACTCGATCATTATGATTGGCTAATTCCTTCGTCAAGAGAACGAGAGGCAGACCTGATTCGAAGGTAACTTATTTAATCGCAGTGACAGTTGTGAAACGTTTCCTCTATCCGTTTTAATAATAATAATAATTTGAATAGCGCAAATACCATACATTGTTCAAATGCGCTTCCCAATAAAATAACACAATACAATTTTTATTGCGGCCGCATTTTTTAAGGCGTGACCTTCTATTCTGATTAGTACGCAGTTTCGTAAGATGCGAGTGGTTGGTTAAAGGAGATAGTTCTGCTTCTGACTTCACTCCTGAATCAATGCCCCTATATTACCCCAAGGTAAGACGTTAATCCTGTGATCAGAACATCCCTATCTCGAAAGTATAATTCTAGTTCTTTGTTGTGCATTGATGAGAGGGAGTGCTCGTGAACGAATCTGAGATGTGCCTTTTTAAGTTAAAGATTACGCCGTTGAATTAACAGAGGTAAAGATTTTTTTTGTCACAATTGTGAGGTGGAAAGGGGACGATGATGATGGTTTTAGGTAGCTATCTTTTCACTCAAAGTGACATCAACAAAAATGTTTGGCCCCACAGGTGCCGGAACAAGTTAAATGGGTACAACTGTGGAGTATTTGTCATGCTGTTTTTTGAGACTTTCTTAAATCGAAAGGTAAGTCTAACTTTCTTGTATCCAACACACCGAAACTGTTGACTGAGGAATACATTATCTTTCACCCAGAGGCAGAATTGCCCAAAGCTGATTTGCTGAAACAAAGCAATTTTATATCCTTACTCTCGTAGACATTTTGGCAACCAGTACTTGTTGGTTTTTTTTTTTTAGTGATTTACGTCGATGAAAAAAGATAATTCAATTGATTGCACAGGGAAGTAAGATTTTACAACTAAAAAAAATGTCCCCTAATAAATATTTCCCGTATAGTGAGATCAATCATGATGAGCATCATTATATTTGCTTGGCTCCAATGATGAACAATCTAACTTCTCTTCCAATTTGACTAAAACTTTAACAGTACTTGTTTCTCTTGTACTGTCCAATGAGTGACCTACTTTCAGACCAAATCCTACCGTGGTACAATCAAAGTGCAGCTTTGCCAATGCTGGAAAGAATGACAGATATCATACTAGGATTGGGAAATGTTCTTAATTCCGATTAGGTTGCTTAAATGAATTGTTCAGGGTGAATCTTTTTTATTTCTGAAGTGTTCTGACATTATAAGAGACGCTCTTTGCTAAGGGAAGGCTGCGACGCTTTACGACGGTTTTGCTCCTTTTCAAATTCGCTGCGTTCGAGTTCGCTACCAGCAATTCCTGTCACTACCTATTAGTAAAGTCCAAAACTTGCACCCCCCCAAGGGGCACGCTTTAAAGAACGCGAACTAGAGTAAAAGACTAAGTGCTTTAGAGAAAGTACTCTGTAGCGAAGTTGTTGCGAAACAGGCGGTTGCGAATTCGACAAGTTGCGAAACCGCTTACCATTGCGATGAGTTGCAAACAAGCAGCGTGGCCTTTTGCTGACTAACATTCCAAGATTTAAGTTATTTTTTCTTGTCTATTCAGTTGTTTCGATATAGGTTGTTTTCATACGAAATTAAGCGGTGAAACTTGGAACTTGGAACTTGGAACTTATACTCCCAAATAGCTGGGCTAACGCTGGGAGATAGTTAATAGTGAAAGTCAAACTACACAACAATTTCAACCAAGTATTACACTACGCGAAACCAATAGCTCGACTTCAATGCCGAAACAAGATAATGAACATTTTTTTAACATAAACGTGAGGCATCGCCGTCCTTGATTTAGGAACTTGAAGCGCACGAATTTATTGATCGAACGCAGTACATTCAGATTACCTGGCCACTTGTCGAAACGGTTTTGGAACGAAGCATGCACACAAAAGTGTCTTTTGTTATTGAACGAGATGCAAACAAGTGGCAGGGTTTTCAGTAATCTAGCCGAATTATAAGAGTAGAGTAAACATTTCGAGTTATTCAATATTTACTCATCATAAACGTCGAGTATGCGACCTTGCTTTAGGAACCTTAATAGCAAACAAGAATAGAGTATAACAGTGTAAAGTAAACCCCAATAACAAAGCGAGGATCCTGGACTCCCAGTATATGTACAAAGTAACAGGGATTATCTAAAGTCAGAAATTCAAACGCAACATCTCTTTCATATACCTTGCACCTAATGACATGGAAATGATGTGGCGGGTATTCTGAAGTTTAGCCTGTAAATGTATATGTGGTCTTCCTCTTAAAAAAATACAATCATTATTCAATCGTCTATGCGTCCTTGCTCTAGGGACGTTAATAGTAAATAGCAACGGCATGTAACAGTTTAAAGTATACCCTTATAACGAAGCGATGAAGTCTCTCATGTATACCACGCAACAATGATTATAGAAATTACAAATTCAAACGCAAAACGAGAGCAACACCTCTCTCACCTGTTCAACCTTTGAAAGATTGAAATGAATGTAACTATAATGAAGTTTTCCTCCCCAAAAAGCGTAAAGTAAGTTTGCCATACTCTGAACAACGTCAGTAAAGACTCGGCCACCATATCAGTTCTAATTCCCTTGTACAGCGTCCTTCGCCTGGACCAATATCTAGGTACGAGCGGCTTGTTGGTCTTGAGTCCCGCTTTCTGGCTCTTGCCTTAATTTGCATAAGCTAGTGCTTCTCCTGCTGGCATTTTGGAGACATCAGGCACTTCAAAGCTAATTCTGAATAAGGCTTTTAGCCGAAATTGCAGCAGGTCTTGCTCTTTCAACACCAGCTTCAAGGTTTCCCCATTGAAAATTTTATATGAAGAGCGCCGCGCTATTCTCTTGAAAATCGGCTGACTGATGTGGGGAGCATCGCGTACGCTTTCTAGCGTAGGGTTTCCTAGAAAGAGCAAATGAGCGAAAATTATACCTCTGAGGCACTTGAAGGAAATCAACATGGCACCATTTTCCTTTCGATGAAAAAAAAGTTAGGTGTAAGTGTGTAAGTCCAAGCACACTAAAATAAAGAACACATTGCGGGTTAGAGCATTTACCTGGGTGATCCGGTACCAGTGATCCGTTGATTCGCTCCACAAGAACCCCAAGCGATTTGAGATAATCTTCCATTTCTTCGTCAATAAGTGCTGCTGCTTTTGGCTGTTCACATGGACTGTTTCAGATTCGTCAAAAAATTGCACGATCTCGAGATTCCTTTCCTGGTGTTTCAATCCGAAATGTTTTTTCAGTGAAACACCTGTTTTAAACTTCCGTGTACACAGTTGACAGGGAACTGAAAAAGGCATTTTTTTTTCTCGCAAGGTCGAAATAGTTGTCTCAAAACTTACCAATGATCGACTTAATTTCTCTGCTAATACGTGGCGTGCCGAAAGGCAATGAACTTTCTCACTTCTACGAGTTTCCGTTGGTTATACAAATTGAAACGATGCTCTCAATCAATGACGCATTACTCGCAAGCTTGAAAAATCCCGCTATAGTCGCAAACAATAGATCCCTCGTTATTAGCAAATGTGAGAGGAAACGAAGTCTTATGTGCCAACCTTTTTTTCAAAGAGAACACCGATTGACAACGAATCCCTTAACAACTTGATTTATTGTGAATTGAGCGAGTAGACTATTTACCCTTAAGTTATTGCATCGGATCTCAGCATTTCAAGATGTCAAAATTTAGACAACATACTGTCGAGGAAATGCGTAGAAGATCAAAAATGAGGACACAAAGGAAGAAGTCATACAAACGGAACAGCATGAAAGTTATTAGTCACCCATCTTCAACTGCCACGGCTGAGAAAGTCAGCGAAGGATCAGCGAATTTTAAAAGGGAATGTGTTAGTAGAGAATGAGGAGGTATAAACTACATCGTAGAAGACAAAATCGACCGCTCTCTCGACGGCAATTCTAATTAATGAACTGAGAACTATTGCATGGCTCCCGAAGATGTAAATTGCGTGGTACATGTACTGCGTGGATTGCAAGAACAAACATTAGAAGAGAAGGACAACAGTGGCACTTCATCATGTCTAAGGGTTCGCTGCGTCGACATGAAAAGGTTGTGACTAACTCCCCAACTGTTTGGCAAATTTTTCGCTTTTAGAGTCTAAAAGAACAATAAGATAATTTTATTCAGTACAGCCAAACCGGTAAAAGGGGGAAGTTTTATTGTTCTGTTAACCACGAAGTTTGCTTCTGGTGTTGCTCCGAATGTTTTCTTAATCCTTTTGAACTTTCGTAAGACAGATGCAGTTTCGCTTGGTCTATCAAATTTTCTTTTTCTTGCGATAGATATGCTTTTTGCGATTCGACTGCGCCTATTATATTTATTCAAAGGAACAATTTTTAAAAGACAGAAAATGGCCTTCTTTGAATAACGTGGCGGAATAAAAAAAAAAAAAAAAAAAAAGTCTTCGTATAAGATTACACAATTACTGGTGAACCAGTAGTTTCCATTGCGGTCCTTGCAAACAAATGAAACAAATGGTCTAAATTGAACATAACATCATTAAGAACATCATTAAAAACAATTACGCAAAGGTATTACTATGATACCTTTTGGTGGGAAATATTCAAGTTATTTTTGACCAGCACTGCTATGCCTAGTTTTGTCGATAAACGGAGAAAATTGCTCAGATTGTGAGACAACATTTCAGCTTTTTGGAAACGATTGCCAAGAAACTGAATGTGCCACAGGGTTACACCCAATTACGAAAGATATTTTCTCCCTTCCAGCAGTCATTAGAACTGAAGCCGTTTTGTTCTCTCAAAATCGGATGTAGTTCACACATCAATAATTGATAAAAAAATGTTTTACAATTATCCTGTTGTCAATAGGTTCTCATTCACGTGAGGTAGGTCATAAACTTTCTCTCGTGATGGGGAAGAAGTTGTCCTTCATTTTAAAATTGCTGAGATTGTCACACTAAACTTTGAATGAAACTATTCAGTATAGGAAAATTTAATTGCACGCGAAAAGCGATACACGACGCGATGAGAGCGATATCGGTTTTTAAGTGCAATTTAACGCGGAATTCACGAGTCCGAAGTAATGAATTTTCCTTGAATCACATATTTGAATAAAAACAAGAAGAAGAAAACAGTATTACTTATAGTTGTTATGCCTGATACGTAAATGCAAAACAATATCACTTAGACTAGGTTTACACTAGAGGAAATTGTTCCGGATTCGTGATGAATCCGAAACGTTTTAGTACCGGATTGATTTTGCTGTTTACACGAAAGTGGACGAATCCGAAATAAAAGCTTCCCGGTTTGGTCATGTCTCCAGAGATTTTGAATCCGGAATTTAAAGTGGGAACTTTGAATCCGATAACTTTTGAATCCGGAAAGTTTTGTCGTGTAACCGCTTTTTTTTCTCGAATCCGTATATTATTTCCGCCTGCGATCTTTTGAGTTTGAGGTGAAACCAAAATGGAGGATCTGGAGCTAACATTGCTGGCGGTTTCCGGCTGCCTAATCTTGTTCCAGGTTCAGGCGATAAATTTCATCATGTGTACCGCAGTATTTCTGAGGAAACGCAAATTATTATTGCAAGGAAGTTTAACGTCAGCCACACTTAATCGCCGACGACGTGGATGGCTTGGCATCTGTCCGACTCAAATTTGCCTCAGTGGCATCTG
>NC_142520.1:25456814-25564314 GCF_964205215.1 Stylophora pistillata
CGACAAATGCAAATTATCCTTCGCCAAGCAGACGCCCATATTTCACTATATCACATCGATTGGACGCGATAAAAATAATACCAAAATATTCATGTCTTCCAACCAACTATTTGACGTAATTATGCAGTGCTTATGCATTCAAAAGAAATGGAAAGTTTCGTTTTAGCTTCAGTTACATTGAGGTAACTTCTAATGTAAACACTTCATGACAGAGGCGACTTTCTAGCGCCCGTCGAAAATAACAAAGCTCTACTCCTCACAAGTCGCGACGATTCAAACATTTAAGAATGAAAAATACTGCGCTGAAGCTAACTCTATGCAATAAAGTTACAAAAAACCATTGCAAATTAAAGGTAAATACTGAAACAAACATAATTTAGTTCCATATGATGCATGATCCTCGCAGTAGATAGCGCTATTTAAGCAATAGCGAAAATCAGACCTGAAAAAAATCAGGCCTGTACGGGACTCGAACCACTGACCTCTGCGATACTAGTGCAGCGCTCTACCAATTGAGCTAACAAGCCAACTGGGAGCAGGCCGTTAAGTTGATTCGTGATAAACCCGTAAAAGTGATAAATCAGATACAATGAAATATATGAAGTTCAGACATTTTTTTTTTCTTGAGCTTGTTAGCTCAATTGGTAGAGCGCTGCACTAGTATCGCAGAGGTCAGTTGTTCGAGTCCCGTACAGGCCTGATTTTTTTCAGGTCTGATTTTCGCTATTGCTTAAATAGCGCTATATACTGTGAGGATCATGCATCATATGTATCTAATACCGCAGTTCAAAAATGTATGAACTTCATATATTTCTTTGTATCTGATAATTTAGTTCGTAACAATTAAGTTCTGCCTTTTGTCTGCGTTAATATGGCAATTAAGTGCTTCTAATCAATTTTCTCAGTGTTTACGCATACGAAGAATGATCTTCAAGTCTATCATTTCTACCTTGTTGCTTGCCAACTGGGGCTGTTCTTAGTTCCAAATGGCTCGTGTTGAGTCATACACCGAGGCTGGGTTCTTGTAACTGCAAAAATAGTTCGTCTCATTCCGAGGTAGCAATGTGAAATGAATCTGTGGCGAGCAATGCGTTCTTCTTTAGGCAAAATAACTATCACTCCACAGCTTGGATTTGTTTGAGAAAAAACCCTTTGCCTTTCAAACTGAGTCGGTGTCCTAGTACATTTCATTCTTAGGAGGTTACATTCTCGTTTTGCTTAGGTTTGTCTTGACAGTAGCCGCAAGAGAGCCACGCGCGATTTCCGAGACGTGGGCGACTGAGCGGATCGATGTTTCTTCATTCGCGAATCAAAGCTACGTTTGTCCACATTAAACGGACTTAATTGGGCGAGTGAGTGAGCAGTATTTTCTCAGCGAGGAATGGCCGCTATCTTTGATTTTAATGGCAGCTGAAAGCTGGGAAGAGAAAGAAAATTGTAGCAAGGGGGTGACTGAGGTGACAAAGGATCTCCCTGGTACCTGTTTTGAAAAGCAGTTTGGTGTTACTAACTTTGACCTTGGGTGAGATGATTACGTACTTAACACAAAAGTTATAGGTGTGGACCTCGCTATGATGCTCCATTGGTGAATTTTATTTGACACGACTGGACAATTGTAGAATTGTGAATGCCAATTTCTACATAATGTCCTTCTTGAATATATATCTACAATATATGCTTTTACTCTTTGCCTAGGACTATACAAAACTCTGTTACACTATACGTGCTTTTTTACTCATTAATACTAAATTATTACGGTAAGATCAATGGGATGATGGCGTCACGGCTAACGGTCAAAATTTTGGCCATTTTACGTCTATTGGTTGACTTCATTCTGTCACAGTTGAAAAGTTAATGAACATTTTTCGTTGATTTTGATTACACTTACTCGCTCACTTTTTATCACACAAGTCAAGTAACCTGGAGCAATTTTCTGTTGGCCAAAGGACAAGACAGAACATGCGCAGATTTTGACCTTTCAAAATGACGCGTTGTATCAGTAGGAAAGTATATATATCTTATTAACCAAGCGCGAGGGCCGTACTGGGAGAATATCGGCCCGAGGTCTTGACAGTACGGACCGAGCGCAGCGAGGTCCGTACAGAAAAGACCGAGGGCCGATATTCTTCCACCACGGTCCCGAGCAAGCTTGGTTAATAAGAGATTTATTATACGACTGAAGTTCAAAGGGACACAAGTGCGGTATCATTCGGGACCATTCGGGACGATGCCCGGTCCAATACTGAGAGAATATTGGACCGGCAATAGAGCATTTTGATTGGTTGATTTTAGTTATTGGCCCTCTGACTGCCCGAGTCGTGTAATAACTAATGATTAATTCTTCAAAACTACCGTTTTTCTTTTTATTACGCCCAACGGCTAATTTTTTTCGCCGTTTTACGGCTAATGGTTAAACCCTTAGAGACCCCCAACCTAAGTTGGGTATACCTAACCTAAGTGAAATGTAAAAGAGGTGTATTTGGCCTCCTACACCCATGAATGGTGAAAAAAAGGAAAACGCAACATAGAAAACACTAGCTATTTAAACGTCAATCAAATCAGATAAGATTTTGCTCACCCGAAGCAAGTTATTTCGATTTCATTTAATTTAATTTAATTCTAATTTTAAAAAAGAGCTTATATAGCGCATAAGTTATAAAAATATTCCAATGCGCTTTACATATATAATACATCAATAAAAATGAAATAAATGAAATCTCATTTACAAGGTATGTAAGAAAGAAAGTTGAAACTGAAATATTAATATGATTGTCGGAATAGGAATGTTTTGAGGTTCGCCTTGAAAGTGTTTACATCTACAGAATTACGAATGCTGTGTGGAAGACTGTTCCAGACCCTTGGTCCAGCGACAGCGAATGGTCGGTCACCAAATGTTTTACATTTAGTTCGAGGTACCAAGAGAAGATGTTGAACGTCTCTGCGCAATTCACAGCGACTCAGGGGCCTTATGGGCAATAATCCAGATTAGTGAGACAGAGCACAACCATGGAGGGCTTTGAAAACCATCAACGCGATCTTGAATCTGATGCTAGAGACAACCGGAAGCCAGTGAAGATGGAACAGCGTTGGGGTGATGTGGGAGTACCGTGGGAGAAGGCAGGTGACGCACTGTGGCGTCGAGAACACGCTGTAAACGGTTAAGTTGGTACTGCGAAACACCGTAAAGCAACGTGTTTATACATTAATAATAAAATAAAGTACGTGATTAGAAGTGCATCAGCATTTTTACAATTGAGTACTAGACCATTCAGGTGTTGTTTTAATCGTCGGAAACAGATTTTTTTTTTTCTTTTTTGTCAAATGACGTGATTCAACTTGTTCTGTGGTATCCACAACAAGCATAATATGTTAGTAAATACATTAGAAGCCTTTCAGACTCTCACTTTAAGTCGAATTTCTTTGTAGAGAAGGATTGGATATGGAACTAATATTCAAATTTTCCACAAATAGATAATTAGTGCCTCAGTATCAAAGGTGGAATATTTCCCATGCTTTATTGACGTTTGACAAACTGAAAAAGATATTTGTTGGAAATAAAGGACATTAAGGCCATGATATGAAATTGAGATTTTAATATAATCCAGCCGATCTTATAACCGATGTCGAAGGAGTTGTGTTTAATTCTTTCTCACAGGTCAAAAAGAGAATTCACTAAGAACCATCTATATCAGACAGAGAGTCTCAAGCGTCGATAAATTCAATTAAAAAGCTTCAACTCCCGCCATCCTCCGGCAACCCACAGGCATTTGACTGTCGTCCGTCCCGGGGGATTGGAACCTTTGATCCTTGCCTGGGTGCCTGGAGTAGAGCATTTGAACCCGAACTGTCAAGTCTTTCCAATGGGACACGTGTGTATTATCTTTAAATATGGAAATGTTTAAAGGTAATGAACACGAACAGATGACTCGGCAGAAAAGGTCTGTTAGAAAGTCACGGTCGCTAGCTTTGCCTTTCACAAACAATTGACTATAGACCCCTTGCATTGACGTCACACTTCATTTACGTACCGTTAGTTACCAGGCACCTCGACTGAGGACCACTCCCCGATTGTTCATCGTAGCTTTCTTGTAATTAAATTTTGATATTGATACCGAAATGTGGTTGAGGCATTTATACATTTGATGGTTGGGGGGGGGGGGGGGGAGTGGAGGCGAATTTCAACGATACAATCTTCAAAAGCTCAAATACCTCGGGGGCTGCCGGGGGGGGATGTTGAAGCTTCGAATTGATCGATACATTACAGACTAAAGCTCTCAGTTGTTGTAGTCCTGTTCTAAGAATTTCATTGGAGAGGGTTTTAAAGTACCACAACTAGCAGACCCTACAAGTGCCAGGGCATAGGTTTGATAAAGGAATCGACCACACTTTCTATGGTTTTACCGGCTATTGATTAAATCACCCTTCCATGGCGCTTATTTCGACGGTATATTGTAGTTGTTATCGAATTTATTTTCAGTAGTGTGATTGGTTTTCTTGAAGGCTTGATTTATAATCCTTTCTCGTGTTCTTTCAAAATTCTGCGTTGATCTTTACGCTTTTAAACTAATAGTGCAGTCTATTGATTTCAAGGGAGAATTGATTACCTGACGGGAAAACTCTGCGTTATAAATTGGACACGAAAACCGATATTGCACGAATCGCAATCTATTTATCATCGTTGGCAATTTTTTGCTAAGAGAGGGAGAGAAGAATTGTAATTTGAAATTCAAAAACTAAAGAGATTTTCTATATCCTGTGCAACAAGCTTTCATGTATTTTCTTCAATTTTGATTTTAAAATTTGTGATTGAAAAGCTCCTTGTTGAAAGGGATCCAGCTAAATTTAGGCTCATGAAACCTACACTTTCTACCCTAACAGTTACGAAACTGGGCAGAGTTTTTCGAAAGGAGGCTAACGTTGACCTAGGATTAAAAATTAATCTTGGCCTTAATTTCTCGTGTAAAAGAGCGTTTATAAGAGCTAAGGTTCCCTTGGGGTTTATCTCAATATGCCTCCAAACTACCTGCAAAATATTCCATAAGAAAAATCCCTTTGCAAAGCAAAGGGAAATAAAAACTTGCCCTATCCCCAGGTCAGGTTAATCGTGTTTTCAACAACCCGGCACGGAGCGCTCTGCCTCGTGGCTTACGAATAAAATTTTCAAGTGCTAACCTTAATTGGAAAGGTGCAAAGTCATTGAATACTTCCGAGAATATTTTAAGGTGCAGCTAACGAGGAAATGTCTAGCTTAAAGTGCACCTACACCCAAAAATTTTTTTTCGCTTAACGAAGTAAGCTTATTTTTTTGAGTATTTCTGCGCAAACATTTTTTTATTTGCTCAAATCTTCAATTTTCTATGCCCAGTCAAAATACGGAAAATCGGCCGCCATCTTGCCCCACGACCGAGTTTAAAGAGGAATGGCTCTAGTGGGTAATGTGACGTCAAATCGAGAACACGAAAGTCTGCATTTCACACATTTTCACTTGTTTGGGAAGGTTGTAGTCGATAATTGTCCGAAAATATGCCGACTAAGTGTGTTGTAGAAGGATGTAGCAACGTGCGAAATTTGCAAGAGGGTATCGCGCTTCATACATTCTTCATACAACACACCTAGTCGGCATATTTCGGACAATATCGACGACAATCTTCCCAAACAAGTGAAAATGTGTGAGATGCAGACTTTCGTGTTCTCGATTTGACGTCACATTACCCGCTAGAGCCATTCTTCTTTAAACTCGGTCGTGGGGCAAGATGGCGGCCGATTTTCCGTATTTTGACTGGGCATAGAAAATTAAAGATTTGAGCAAATTAAAAAAATTTTGCACAGAAATACTCCAAAAAATAAGCTTATTTCGTTAAGCGAAAAAAAAATTTTGGGTTTAGGTGCACTTTAAGATGTACGTCTTTTGGTAAATTCCGTTTGTTAATGGCAGGCACGTCGGTTGATTTGCCATTTAAATCATCACTGGAAAATGTGAAACCATTTTTCGTGTACAGTTGAATCGCTGGCATCAGTGTGGATGTCGTTTTTACCATAATCAATTTTAATCTAGTTGTCTTAGCATGTGAGATTAATTCGTTGATGAGGTGATTAGCGATTCCCATTCCTCTACAATTAGGCACAATATACATGCGCTTGAGTTCATAAACACCTTGTTCGAAGTTTTCATTGTGAAGGAGGCCCACCATGCCAACAACACTTCCGTTCAACTCTGCCACCCACATGCGCGAGTTTTTATTCGACATGTAGGTTTCTTCAATGTCCTTTAAGTCACCTGATTTCAGCGTATGATTACTATACAGCCAGCCCGACAACTGTAGATAAATGCAGATGAATGCCAAAACCATGAATGCCATCACCACAAACACAGCAAAGATCCACGCCGACCAAATCCCTGCTGCAAGTATTGCAAACACAGCAGCTATGGCAATATACCTCATCAGCAGCAAAAGGTATACGATGGTTAAATTTTTGATAAACTCTTGATATCCGTCCTTGAAAATTTTTTGGCATTTCGATTGGTCCTCACGTTGGAAGGAACGAATAATGGGTGAGATCCTGACTGCAATGTTCTCGGTGAGTACGACCAACCTCTCTCCGGAGAATGACGGGGCCATTTGGGGCTGTGTGAAGTAATAAATAGAATTTACTGCTTAAAATCAAACGTGAAATATTTTACTCCGGTATTTAAGATGATGAAGATGATAATAATAATAATAATAATATTCGCTCCGACGAAGGGCTAACGCTCGAAACGTCAGCTTTTGTAATCGTTACGGTGGCCAATTTATCATTTCAACTTTGTTGATGTCAGCCTTTATTCATTTGTATATTAGTATCAGTTGTATCTTAAATAATATTCCATGCTAGCAAATAGGTTTTTATATTTTTTTTATAAGTGCAACGATGTGTAGTTTCATAGGCTACACTGTACACCCTGTGAAACTTTCTTTTGCTGGCATGCTGAAGTTCAATAAACTGCGTCATAATTTTCACTGCTAATCGCCGTCGCAAAGTACAGCAACGACTCAACTCAACAAGGTCGAACCGAAAGCTTACGAGATCTAACATTGTTAAAAAAAAAATTCAACCTTTTTTAATCAAGGTGATAATAAAAAGGCGCGTTACACGAGGCAAGGAAAAATTATACGCGCCTCTCCTCATGGGGAAAAAAATTAACGACTAGTCAATCTATATTGCCGGGCGGGGGTGTGGAGGGGGGAGAATTTTATGGGGAGTCAAGTTTTTTTGGAGGGGTGGGGAAAAGGGGGGGACAGTCTTCGTAAGATGAGGGTGGGGACTACAGAAAATTGAATGCCAGTGAGGGGGGGGGAGAGTAGCGCCACTACTCCTAGTTGCTTCATGCAAAGCAAACCAGGGCAATTTGATAAAACTAAAGCAGAAGGGCCGAAAAGCCTCCGTAAAGTCCACAGCTGACAATGAAAATACGTCTATTTTGGAGCGAAAAGGCTATCAGGAGCTAATCAAAATTACTTAATTCTTTCTGAAACGCAAGTGACTGGTAAGTTTGGTGGACGAGGACGCCTTCTTTTCTTTAGAAATTGTTTTCTAGGGTTGGAATTGACAGAATCTAAAGCTGATTTATCAGTGGCGCACCGGAGTACATATTTATCATCATATCCTTGACATGCAAAGACGCTGTTTGAAGTTTCATCAGAAATCTATGATAACTTTTATTGTTAAGGAATCACTTAAAGAAGGACTCATTTTAGCGCCAAAACACGTGAGTCTCGCTGACCCATTCAGTGAATGCTCAGCGCTAATTGACCATGCAACCCTTTCCGGCCTCTCACGAGATATTTTTTGCACCGAATCGATCCATTAGCGCAATTGTTAGAGTAACATGGTCACAGGAAACTGACCCTTTTAGCTCAACGTCATACATTGGTCAGATGGTTCGACTTGGGTGAACAACATTTGCGGTAATAAGAAATTTAAATAACTGCGAAGCGTGAAGAATGCTCCACTGTTGCTGCGTTTTTGACTGCTATAATAATTTCATACATTCGAATTTGTCTTTTCATGAATTTCCTAAGGATTCTGAGCTTCAGGAGTTAAATAAACATACCATATTACTTCAACCACTAGTCGCACGAATTTGTGTTTCAAGAGGGTATCTATGGTGCGGTGGCCCATAACAGTGTCACGGCAAGAAAAAAAAAAACTCACGGCAAGACAACGCCAACTCATGGTTTTTTAATGCGATGGTTGTTTTTCAGTTTCCTTTAAAAGTTTCCTTCGAAGAACACCGCAGTTCGAGATCAAAATCATCGAAAGAAAAAAAGTTTTCCAATAACGTTACTGCAATCAGTACTGCAACTGCCCAAATGTCCCTACGCCCCTTCTTATTTTCCTTGCTTTCTGGAAAAAAACATTTACTGATTGTTCGCAGCTCTGTTGTCGTGTTATGTATCTTGCAATGGCAACGCACAAACTTGTGTGGTAAAAGTTTTCGATGGCTTTTGAAGTTATTCGGGATAGCTTTTATTCCAGTCTCGGGGTTGGATGAAAATTGGAAGAACTGCCGATAGTCTCTTAAAATTGGACAACATTCCTTGAAAACTCATAACAATGTTATACTTGGGAGAAGACGATAATTTCTCGACTTGAGACTGATGAATTGTCTATCGTCGTTTCTTTTGCCCCTTTGCCTCCTACTCCTTGGCAATATAGGCTAATAATGGAGGCAAACAGTGAAAATGTTTTTACAAGCTTTTTTAGGACTTTTAGCGTGCTCTGGACATACAAGTCACCGTAACTATCCCACATTTAATCGCCATTAGTTAGATATACTTCCCCTATTACTTCCTAAAACTTCAACGAGAGGACGTAACTAGAAAGGAAATACATTTGCTAATCATTAACTATCCAAAAAATATCTTGATTACCTTATTTAAAGCAAGTTGTTTCTCCAGCTGCAGCGGATTACTTTCAACATGTACACCAAAAGATGTACAATACTAATGGACGAATGTAAACTAGCATATATATCAAAAACAAGAAGGTGACATAGGTGAATCTATTATAAACAGCCACCTAACCTTCTTGGCATAAAATTAAAAAACAATTTATTCATGTGTCAATAATGCGGGTATTTTTTTAAGTAAATCACAAAATATAATAAACTTGAAAAGCAGAAGCAAATTGAAATTTAAAAGCACTTGAAGCGATTCGCTTAGAGATCGCAATTGTTAATAAACGTTTTTTTCTTTGTTATCTTGTCAATTTCATGCTTTTATAAATCATTAAATAACACAGATCGATAACCTTTTACTAGGATTGGCAACAACTCGCCAAGAATTTGAAAAATATTTCGGGATGCAGGCAAATTGTTTTTAAAGGAAGAAACTTCGAGATATCTAAAGCCGGGTACTTCTAAATGAAACATTATTGTCGTCGATGTTTATCAATAAAAATTGAAGAAAGACGCCGGGAACAATAGATAAGTTGGTGGGGTAACTTAAACTGGTAATATTTTCAGTAAAAAGTTAAGAGCCAGGTGGGATTTTTTTCTATTTAAAATAGTGTTCTTTTTGCATATTTAGATGGCCGTCTTCCAAGGTAAGTTCAGCTAATGAGAACATATTGAAATACAAACGTAATGAAAACGTTTTTGAGCAAAAGATGTCTGTTCTTGCAGATATTACAAAGAGTTTGCTCTTCGCTCGGGAAAGTCTTCAACTGTTTCAGTGAAATTTTTTCTCAAGATACGGCATGATTCTCTGCCGAAAGGAGATTACTAATGCTGCGGGACCCAGAATTCTTTCTCTGTTACCGCACCTACCTTATTATTTCAAGATACCTCACCGACGGTCGCAATGCCGATGGAACCACTTGGCATTTTTCCAAGCACGTTCTTGAACTTGTAACTGATCGAACCTCACTAATACCCAAACATAAATTAAAATTACCAGCAATGTCGCTCTCTCTGACTTTACCATTGTCTCAGTAACCAAGATCATGTTTCCAAGAGGGTACGTAGCGAAAGGGTAGATCATGATCCTGTTTCACGCACGAATTTTTTACGCAGTTCTAAAGGAAAACTTCGAATCGCTCTTCTTGTGTACAAGGTCGAAGGGAGATCCAGGGGTTTACAGGAGATGAAATGTATACCTTCTAGTCCTTTCGGAAACAAAATAATTCTCTAACCTTCAGCAGAAGCCTATGACCTAGATTAGAAACTCCTGCTCGTCAGCATAATTTTAATTTAATTTAGTTTAATTTAGTCCATTTTCACTGCATTAAGTTTTGCAGTGGGGAAGGACTAGAAAGGAACATAGGAACCATTCGTGCTAGTCCACCCTCCCACCCATCCCACCCCAGGGGAGGACATCCATCACACAGTAATCTCGTGTGTGGGAAATTAACGTCTCCTACCCCAACCCTGCAGGAGACGGGACCTCCATTTATTCGTCCCTATCCGAGAAGACTAGAATATCTAACCATTTCTTGATGTTATAGAAAGGCAGCAAATTCTTCTCAATTATTTTAAGACCCTGAGTGTTGGTCCGGCCGGGGCTCGAACCCTCGACCTCCCGCACAACAGTCCAGCGCTCTATCCATTGAGCTAACCGGGAGGCGGTTAGCCTCTAATGAAATGAAATATAATGCCGACACTTGAACTTGCGTGTAAAAATTGATGAAAGAAGCAGGCTGGAATTTCAGCCTACAAAAAATGGTCACGAATTCCTAACCTGTAGAAAAAAAAAAAAGACAAAGCAGAATGCAAGAAATTTGTCACCACGGACCTATCTAAAAGACCTAGTATATCAAGAGTCTCCTGTGAGTCAACGACAATGTAAAAAAAAAAAAGAAAATACAACGCGAAGTTCAACGTTCTTCTCTGTCCACCATTTTCACCGGCGCTCGACCATGCACATGATCGTATACAAAAATCACGTTTTTGGGAAGGGTAGATGCATCATAAGTGTTATAAGTATAGACTTAAATTTTGCGGCTTGACCTCTGAATTTTCACCGGAATACTTCAATTTCTTTTTTACGTCAAACGGACGATTTTCTACTTAATGACGTCAATGTCTACTATTCGGACCCCAAATTTTCCCAACGGACATTACGTCCTATAAATAGTAATCACGTTTTTGGCAAAGAGGTACAGACGTTATTCGTGTTATGAATTGACTTAAGGTTGTCAGACTTTCCAATTCCAATTTCCACTATGTGTCATGTACTACAAATGAAGTTCAAGAGATTTTACACCGAGTTGTCGCCGCACTATACTCAGGGGGAGTCAGAGTTCCTCGAGCAAATGGTCCGCCCATGTTTTTTTACCGTCAGGGGTGGGGTCGGAGGATTTTTAGGGGATTACATGGTTTTCAGAGGGAACCGGTGGGGAATAATTTTCGCTAACAGAGTATAAACTGACTGCCAATGAAGGGGGGCCATAAGAAAGCTAAAAAGCCTAAGGGGGGGGGAGTGATCATTTAAAGTTTAATATGACACAAACAGATTAGCCCCCCCCTCCCACGATAAATAATAACTGGTCCTCAACAACAAAGCATACTAGTTCCTAAGCAGCAATAGGTCATTTTAATGACAAATTACCATAGAAGCCCTGTATCATCGGGAATGAGGAGAGCAAGAGTGAGGAGGGTGATGAGAGTGAGTTTGAGCCACTTGCAAAGAGACCTTGAAGCACAAGAAGTGGGCATCATACATCAAGTTTCATACTCTAGTTCTGTATCAACATTTTGTCCAAACGAAATAAAAGACAGGAATTTTAAGAGCATCGAACAGCATATTTTCATACCTTTTCTTTTTTCAGGAAAAAAATGGTTGCCCCCCCCCCCCTATGCTCCATGTCATTTTTGTTGAAAATTTTCCTTGGCCTCCTCCCCCCTAAATCATAGTAGGGAAAAAGAGTGATGCCCCCTGAAAATCATCATAGCCCAGCCTCTTGGTAAATTATGAATGCTCCCTAAGAACATTCAAATGATTTACACTATTTGGATTCTACACTTTTGATGCCATGTATCAGATTAAAAATAAATAACTTGAAAAGAAAAACTTGTTTTCAGTCAAAACTTATAGTGATCAGTACAAACTCTGCAGTCAGGCCTGTGATTGTTGCACAACCTGTACTGAGTGAAAATATCAACATATTATGCTTTCTTTTTTTTTTTTTTTTTGAGCCGACAGTGAGTTACGACTGTCCACAAAGTCTTTTCCTTTTAAACATAGTTACCTCTACTAACTATGTTTTAAAAGAGTCTTCATGTTTTCCACACCAGACTGAGGTTAACAGTTCATGAGTTTCTTTTTCATGCATTTTCTGTATTACCTGTCTCTTGGCAAGGACAAGGAAAGGAATGGATAGCAAACTTTAAATGAGACAATTTGTCAGAGAAGAGAAAATGGTCCTTGGCAATTAATGTCTGCAGTAAGAGATGGTTCCCCAAGATCATCCCAAAAACAATTCAGACTTAGTGACCTTTTTAAAAGCTGCAACATTGGTCATACATTGGTCATTGGCTGCAACATTGGTCATACATTGGTCACTGGTTGCAACATTGGTCATACACTGGTCATTGGCTGCATCATTGGTCATACATTGGTCATTGGCTGCAACATTGGTTTCATGGATGATGAGTGCAATGAAGACTCAATATTAATTACTTATTCTCAGATGTTAAGGTGCTACCAATACTCTGTTAAAGTCTGTACCCAAGCCATAGTTTATCATGGTTTCCATGAAGCTACAAGTATTACCACTCCTCCCTGGATGAGATACTAGTCCCTTACAAGATTACCCCCTCGGATTTCATCAGGCTTCCCTGAGATTGCTGGAACCCATTGCACTCCTGAGTGGAAAGAGGTATTGTGAAAGTAGAGTGTTTTTCCCAAGAACATGACACATTGACCTTGCCAGGTCTTGATTGTGGACCTCTTGACTAGGGTCAGTGCACTGATCATTAGGCCACTGTGTCTCCCACACAAGCACACTGTATACATGGCTAATTGTACACAGAGTTTCTATAGAGAAGAGACTCAATTTTGAGGCCACTGTGTCATACACAAGGTAACACTAGTAGTACAGCAGATATCATTATATGGAAATTAAAATGCAATCAGGGGTAGCTATCAATTGACCCTTTAAATCCCAAGATCTGATTGTCAATCCTCTCCTCTAGCTGCCACACAATTCCCTGTAAATAAGTTATGAGAATTTGGTGTAAGATCAAGATCACAACTTCTACACGTACCTGATAAGTTTGAGTATTCTTATTACCTCTTGCTAAATAATGTATGGATATTGTAGGGAGAAGTTCCATGTCAATCGCTTCTAGGAGTAAAAGGGTTAAATAACCTGATACCATAACAACAGAAACCAGCCTTATCCTAGATTTGGGACGTTTAATGTCAGAGGCTGGACCACTGCCCTAACAGTAATAATAATTTAATGATAATTTAATATTTATATTGTGCAAATTAACATTGGGATATGATCAAATGCACATTACAATGTTTTTTGCAGGGATTTGGCAGACTACTTGCAGCAGTTTACAATTTTTTTGTGGACTAACTTTGACAGATGCCACCAATTTCAGTAAACAGGCCAGACCACAATGCTGGGAGCTACGTTCCCTACTCTTTGTGATAAGTGTGTGGGTTCTTTGTCATCCCCTGCTAAACAGTACAAAGAAGATGCAGGAGACGGGGCCTGTGGTTTTTCATCTTTATCCTAGAAGACTAGAATGTCAATCCATTTCTTGATATTATAGAAAGGTAGCACATTCTCCTCAGTTATTTTGAGACCCGGAGTGTTGGTCCGGTCTGGGGCTTGTACCCTCTACCTGCCGAACAGCAGTTTGCTAACCAGGGTCAAATGCTGATGATGACAATAATGATGATATGCTATAACCCTTTAACTCCCATGAGTGACCAAGACAGAATTTCTCCTCACAATATCAATACAATATCAAGCAGACAAGTGATGAGAATAAAGAAAAATATCAATTGGGGGATTATTGGTTGATCTAATGTCAAATTCTCTGAACTAACATTCAAAAAATTGCATGGTAGACGGGAAGGAGACTTACTAGTATAAAATTAAATAAGTACAGATTGCCAAGTTTTTAATGGTATCTGATTACCATTATAGGTTTTATTAATTAAAAGAATCTCCCCAGCCATTACAAATAAATTTAAATTTCAAGTTTTTAACTACTAAATAGTTCAAAATGAAAAATAGATGTATTGTTTCTAACCTTCGAATTTGAAATTAAGTGGAATATCTGTGAATTCTGA
This sequence comes from Stylophora pistillata, assembly GCF_964205215.1. Classification (NCBI taxonomy): domain Eukaryota; kingdom Metazoa; phylum Cnidaria; class Anthozoa; order Scleractinia; family Pocilloporidae; genus Stylophora; species Stylophora pistillata. The sequence continues at coordinate 25,471,106 of NC_142520.1, forward strand.
TATCATGAAAAAGTGAGTTCTTTTGCACTTATAACTATCTCATAAAAAAAAAAAAAAAAAAAAAAATATGCTTAATTTTACCATATGCTTAATTTTACCATATGCTTAATCTGAGTCAATTCAAAGTTATTTCCTAAGCTTTGGAAAAAAATTGGACTAGATAATTTGTTGCCAAATAGACCTGCTGTAGCTTCAAAATGTGAACACACTCTACAAATCCTGCATTATTTCATGATTTCCAGCTGTAACCTGTGTATTTCCCCTTCCAAGCTTCAATTGAGCAGACTCAATGAAACAAATGCAAAAATAAAAAATAGCTATCAATTTTTGAGATGATCAGTTTAAAAAACTCGACCAACAAGAACAGCTGAGACCAAAGGCTTGTTAAAGTAGTCTACACTCATAACATTTCCTGATACTGACATTGCCTTAGCTGGGATAAGTTCCACATTAGAAGCCAGAACAGCTGGAAAAACATAAGCCTTCGCTGAAAAGTTCCCCATTAGACGAAATGATTTGAATACAGTTGACGAAGTTTGTGTGGCAGTGCCGCAGGAAGACTCTCCCATACTTAAGCATTTTATCAAAACACAATTCTGGAATATGTAACCCTCTGGGATATGGCGGCCACTGAAAGCTCCCAACGCAAACATTTCATCACTGAAAGGATTTTGGCTCTGTGTGATGTAGCTTGCATGGCAACAAAGTTCACTATCACAGACTGAGACCTGACCCACAGCACTGCTGAGTTTGACAAAAGTGTACATGTCATTCATCAACTTGGAATAAAATGGTACTCCTTCTTGCCGTCCTTGTTTGAAATCATAATTTTGTGTTGAAAGAGGAGGGACTGATAGACAAGACTGTTGATTGCATTTTGGAGGTTGATGATTCAAATCTGGTAGCTGTGCAACAAGAAGGTGCCCTTCATAAGTCTTCATATCATACACATATGATAGTGGATCTCCACAAGAGTAAATTCCACTTCCCACCATATCTAAGATAGGGAAATGTTGATTCGCTGCTAAAAGATTGACGCATGTCAATCTAGACCATGCTTGCTGATACTCAACTGAGGCCATGATAGGAAAGCCATCCATCCAAGCAGTTGGAAAAACAATGTTCCGGATGCCGTATTTCTCTACCAACTCAATTGCAGGATCGTGGTAAACCATGTCAAAGCAAGTGAACACACCAAACTCGATTCCAAATGATGTCTTAAAAATTACGATTTCCGGTTTTTGGGGAGTGTTGAACGCTTTCTCGTGATACAGATGCTGTTTGTGATATTTTGCTAGTAATGTGCCATCTGTATCAAACACAACATCTGTGTTAAATTGGTATCTGCCATCTCCGGGACAGTAAGGATCTGATTTATCACAGTACTGCACATCGCCCATGTTGGCTACCACTGCAATAGAAGAATTACGAGCAATGCAGCTCAACTCTCTTAGCACCTCAATGTTACTGAAGCGACCAGGATCTTTACACGGATTCCAGCTCTTCTCCAAATGGTAAGGATTTGGAATGACTTCTAAGAAGGGAAGGATTTGTTCTCGGGCGTAATCAAAACCATATATTCCATCTTCCGGGAAAACTATGATCTCTGCACCCGTGGATTTCGCCAAGACCGCCTTTGTTTCGAAAACAGCGAGATTTTTCTTCATGATTTCCAAAGCTCCAGATCGAGTGACCTCTGTCTTGTTTTCCAGTACGAAGAACGTGACGTGTTCGTAAACTGCTGCAGTGTATTTTGATGAGCAGAAGCCGAGAGAAAGTATGAAATAAGTAAACGACAAACAAACGAAAGTCAACTTCGACTCCATCGTGACGAAGCAGGTTCGGGAGGCAAAAGTAAACCAAACAAGTGTAGACTGGGTCCTACTCGGTCGTCACACCGTATTTTCGGGTGACACAATAGAGCGTTTTACACTCACTTGACCAAATTTCTTTATCATCATGGTAACCGACTTATCCGCCATGTTGGTGTTCCATGATAATCAGCTCTGAGTAATTGTGACGGGAAACATTTGGAGCACATTTTACGGTTTTGAGAAGATAATCGTGTAATATTTATATTTTCGTTATCACAGTCCTTTGCCTTGTCATTAGCTGTGGAAACAAAACAGGGAAGAAGTGGTCTAACGTCGAAAAGTAATGTTTTTTCGTGTCCCACGTGTTCAGTAAAGTCAAGGAGAGTACACCGAAGAACTTACTTCTGAGCGAAGAAGAATGTGGATCTGTGCGATCAGTAGAGATGACTTAACTGATGATATTTAAGAACGCGATAGGGTCTGCAGCCGGCATTTCGTTTCAGAAGAAGCTGCGAAAGATTGGGATCGATTCAACGTAGACTGGATCCCTACCCTCCATCTTGGGCATTCAAGTATGCAGGTCCATTGCATCGGGCAACTATTTTATTTTCACTATAATAAAGTGGGTATTCTTTCTCTCCAAAAATTTTTTAACTGTAGATGTACCTTAAGCAGTCTAAAATTTAGGAAACATTTTCAATACACCAGATTTTAAAGACTGATATAAATGGTTTCTCGTTTTAGGGACATCAAATTGCATTGTTTCAGGGTGTATACCATAAGCAAGGCATGTAGCAAAGGTGGCAGCAAATACCCCACAGTCACTGCTATTTGTCAGTTGTTGCACGGGGACAACTTGAAATGCTAGTAAAATTTGAACGTCCAACAAGATTGAGTACCTGCTCTTGTACTTCATTTAGAATAATGTTATGATACAAACTGTCATACAGGCTGACAGTGCCATCTTCACACCCTACTGAGCTTACACATACCCAGTGGGCATTGCCAGTATGCAGAATCTGAATAAATTCCCCAATAACCTGATTAAGTTTCTAAAGGGGCCTAAAGTTGGTCTCTGAAAGCCCTCCACATCTGGATTAATATGTTTCTTAGACAAACATGTACTTCATGGATAATATCACAGTCAAACCAACCATTGGGTGATGAAATCAATTGGTAATGCCCATCATCCAGCTTTGCAAGTGATGCCGACTTTTCTGAAGAGTATTTTGAAATACCAGTTATCGCAACACTATCATCAGATGCATTGAAAGTGTCACTAAAAATCTTTGTTCAGTTTTCCCTCCTGATTTACACACCATACATTCCCAAGTTGTCATTGCATTGTTCAGCACCTGCTTGAAGTATAAGCAGGGCAAATGAAAAAACTTTCTACCTTGACAAAATGGGTTGTGGGATTTCAGCAGTTTATCTGAACAGTGGGTTTTGTTTGCATGTGCAGATAAAATCTAATTTGAGAGCTTCATCCAAAATATCTCTGTTTATGTCTGTTTGCATTTTGATTTTTCATTTTTGGCTGCTGGTGTTTTTAGAAACAGGTGACAAAACCACTTGTTAGGTACTTTTGTAATTTTCAAATAAGATAAATGAAAAGTAGAGATGGGACATGCTTGGTTTGTGCATGTTACCACAGGCCCTCTGGCTGCCAGTCTGCAAAAACAAGCAAAAACAATCGGGATACGGGGATGAATGAGACAAACTTCACTTTTGAGTATACCACCTTCCCAAAATTTCTGGTAGCACGCAGTATCTCCAGAAGTGATTAAGTTTGGAAACAACAGAGTGCCAGTGTCTGACATCAGGCAAAATTCTTTCACAGAAGAGATCAATTTGCTCACGAAAACCACAAACAACAAAGTCACAATAAAGCTTTTCAGCAGTGAATATTTACTGTTAGATTTGGTAAAAGTAGGCATGAGTTGTATTTGTTAGTATACAGCTCCAAGTCTATATTGTTACGAGGATCGAATTATTTTTACTGAATCTGTCATGTAATCCCAGGCTTTTCTAGAATTATCTATAATCTGTAATATTCCAGAAACTTCTTTCATGTGACTCAGCAGTTTCCAAAAATAGTACAACTTGTAATACGCTATAAATAGTAATAGAACATTCTAAATCACTAAAGTAAATGTATAAAAGCTGGCTTGTGAGAAATACAAAAGAGATTTGCCCGAGGGCTTACCCTTGTGGCTTGCTGACTGAACTTTTGGAAGCTATGATATGACGAGGCTATGACCTTTTGACCTTGCGATATCCGGAGAGAAGAAAGAGAAGAAAAATACGAAAGCCGAGAGAGGAAGGAGATAAAGAATTTAGAGTTCACTATGAAGTCCTCCAGAAGAGTTTGTGTACACGGAAAGAAAGTCATGATTCAAGAAAGCCAAGCGCTGTGGTCTTCAGTCGGCGGAAGTTGGAATTGGAGGTTGATCAAGACGATGAACACTTCTACGGCATAAAGGATTGTAAGCCTGCTTTATGAACTGCTTAACTTCATCTTTAACCTAAGTAAATTAGACAATGTAAAACTAATTAAATAATAGTTAAAATGGGTAACTGCTTGTTGTTACATTTTTATTGCGTGCCATATAGCATACTCGGGAGTCTATTTTCATATATGCTTTGTTAGCGGACATTTGTTGGTCATTCGTGCACGTAACAGTATCCTTTAAACAATAGGGGCTTTTGACCTCCCCACATCCATTCCCACAGCAATTACACCTACACAAAATGTCAGGTGTGGCATGTAATCATGGATATTGTTTATTGATAAACGTGCCACATTTCGTTACCTGAAAGTTGATGTGCTTTTCCTTCATGATCTTTTCATAAGTTTCAATAGCAACACTTTCATGTTTACAACCATGTTCTGTAGACTTCTATACGCCTTAAAGTAGTCTTTACTGTAATAACTCGTGTCAATCACCAAAAACAACAATAAATCCATCGATTCGACCAGAGGCAGGCACTCTGGATCGTATTTTTTGTCTGAGAACAAGAGAGGATCGATTCCAACACAAGAAATCTTCTCTAAATAACGTTTTTTCACGTGGGGATCGAGCGTGTTCGCATAATCTGAGAGAGGATATCCCGCCATGTTGAAAAATGTGGAACACCAACATGGCGACTCAACTTTCCCGCGAAATTTGTGACGTCATGTGCAAACGCTCTATAGTGCTTTCTACAAAGATGTCCAGACATTTCAGTTGTGGTTCATTCTAAATGGGATATTACCAGGAAAGAGACGCAAACCTTCTAAGGCAGTCCAAAGATCCCAAATAGTTGATTTTGTTTCTTAGTAGGTAAGCTACAGCAAAAGTCACATTTAATTTCACATGCATAACCCGTGGGTTGCCCAAGGGTGACTTTGAAGCTTGAAATTCATCAACGCATCGGTAATTTTCACTCTTGGTGTCGTAATCGTTATCGTTGTTATTGTTATTGTTAGTTTAATCATTATCGTTTTTACTATTATCTGGCAGTATCTGTATCTGGATGCCCAGAATAAAAACAAAACCACAGCTATGGCTAGGCGATCAGCCGTGGCCAGCCACAGCGTCGACCAAGATCCACATAAACAATTAGAAATACAGATGGTAAAAACAAACAAAAAAGTTTGTAAACACTTTGAATGTCTTAATGTTCAATAGTATTCTACAGAAATCAATTTCAATTCCATTGTTTATATGTAATATCTAGTGACTCAGCTTAAATGTTCTTACGATACGACGGGAGCTCGTGAGGATGACCTTCTGCATATGTCCCAGGATAGATTCATTCTTGTCTTCCATCAGTTCTTTGATATTTCGCTCCACCTCTCTTGAGCAACCACTATACTTTCACTGAGACTTTGTTTCCCCAATACTATAGCGGTTCCAAGGAGAGTAACTTTTTGTTTGCGCTCCTCTGAAGTGCCAGAACACCGACACAGTACGCGAACTACTTTGATTCGAGCCCTCATACATTTGCCCATTTTCTCGCTCTAGAACGCCCAAACAAATCAACCGAAGTTTATAACAAGCTTTATTTGATAGAGCCAGAGTGTCTCTCTTCTGAAATTCCAAGCTAATGGCTCTTTGATTACCGTTTACTTTTTGGTCACAATGTTATGTTTGCGTTTGTGCTTGCGCTTGTGCTTGCGTCGCTAGTGAAAACCAGGCTTAAGACTGTATAGGTCAATTTGTCTTTTGGATGAAGAAATGGTGACCCTTTACTTTCGTAAAATTACGAGCAACAGATCTTAACACAGGGCTTGAGAGGTACATTTATTCCGTCATTAAAACACTAAAGAACGCTAACACTAACAGAAATTATACGCTCGAGTTACCCACATTTGGGGTAATCGCAAGGGTCAACGTTTGTATCGTACGCGCAACTATTTCTCCACATCCTCTTTAATTTTCAAGGGTCGCGTTCACATAGTGGATATGATTACCTCAGGAATATTCCGGCAACACAGGGTAGCCAATTATGCTCAATTCTGAAAGTACACCATTATTTTCGTATTCTTCTACGATGAAAAAATTATTCGAGAGATCAATCAACCTCTGATGAGTGCCGTGAACTTGTTTAAGGCGATAAACAACGAACCTACTTTAGGATGTAAATAAGAGAATCTATTTCTGTTTTTGTTTATAGTTGTTTAAATTTTGTGTTGTTGTTAACAGTTATTCACTCCTCCCCAGTACACTTGAATAGTATTCGTTGTGACGTATTCAGCCTCGCTTCCATTCGGATGGCATCATCCACTAGGGTTTTCTAAGGATTGCGCACAAGCTAAGAATCTCACTTTGTTAACTCACAGTTCATTGTCACACCGGCGGACAGACTCAGCTCGCAAAGGTTAATTGAGGTTGACCCAATAAGATCTCTACTTTTCCCTGGCAACTGGACAAATCTCTCGTTTTTGACGATCACTTCCAAGTACTTATTGCATAACTGGTCAAGACCGATAACGTATTCGAAAGTGTCGTTAAAAACGGGATTTAGACTTCCGGCGTAGGAATCCGTCTTGCGAATCGATCTCTTGGAGCGAGAAGGAAGCAGATTTAGCTGTATATAAGGATTCGTTTTGGACACGGGCTCTGATGACACAAGCTCCTTTGCACTAAGAACAGTGACAACCAGTCTGTTCCTACGATGATCGTATATAAGCCACAGCGATACTTCTCCTCGGGACATATAATCCCTAACCGAAGCCTCGGGACTTTGCCCGTTAGACGTGTCACCTGCAATGCTTCCACTAGGAGATGAACCGGAACTGGAACCGGAACTGCTACTAGACGTTTTCTCGGCGGTTCTACTGCTGTCGCTCTCGGTACTAGCGGAGGTAGATGGATCATCTTGAGCATTCACGTCTGGTAACATCGTGGGCGTGTCCACTCTCTGGAGACAGATTCCATTGTTGTGAAAAGCGTTGAACTTTCGGCCAAACTGTAGTGGCATTGGGGCGTTAGAGGTGTCTGCAGTCTTCAGCGCCCGGAGAATGAACTTGCACTCAAGACTTCCGGTCCCGCCATTCAGCCGGAAAGAGTCTTGTCGAGCCATTTCCGGTTCCTCTATCAGCTTTCGAATGACGAATAACATAGATCCCAAGCTCTTGTTGTCATTACCCTCCATAACTTCAATACGGGCCTCTTCATGGGGGTCTGTAAGAAGGAATCGCAAGGATTGCCCCCATACCATTTCATCTCCGTGCGCGAAAAAACTGTTCAACGCTATATCTCCGACGGATACCTTACAGAAAACTTTTCTTGTCACCACTGAACTGGATGAGCTTGGAAGATTTTGTGCTTTGATCAGCTTAACAAACAGCACGGCTACGGTCTCCTTTTCCCTAGTATATCTAAAATGCAGTGGATCACAGCTCAGAGAAAACCATTCCAGGTTCAAATGGATTTTTCCCTGTTTGGCTTTTTCTAAAGGCAGCCAGATGTCCTGGACGCCTTCTTCCACCACGGAACGGATTTTGATATCAACACTGCCAATTTTAGAATCTTTTGAAGCAACATCCCGGTCGTAGAGGTAAATTTCTAATTCCTGGCCCATGGAATTGTCTACAAATGACTCAAAGGTTTCCTCCCACCCCGGATTTGAAGCATTTTTCTTCGTTTCAGTACGAAACTTTTGCGCACCAACTTCCAAGATGGCGTAAGGGTCAGGACTAGCTCCACCAATCAGTGAAAAATCAGACTTTACCAGTTCCCGTGCTCCCAGAATTTGCACACGTAGGAGACCTTCAGGGATTGGGTACTGCAGATCGCTGAGGTCCACGCTCTCCGCCAAGGGTATTGCAATCCTATTGGGCAAGACGGCAAAACTAGCGATGACGTCATCAACGATGCCACGCAAAGTTTTCTTCAATCCGGGAAAATCTAACACATTCAACAAGTTTGTCAAATTGAAGGTGATTCTTGGCCTCTTGAGAAAAAATAGCGTTACACCGCCAACGATAGACTGGTTCGACAGAAGAGGTTTCAAGATAATTCGAAGCGAGCCGTATATCTGAAAATCGGAGATTCCCAAATTTACATTTTTAACTGTCACTTTCACCTGTGCATCTCCATTGTACGTAACATCGGCGTCCATTATAAATTCAGAAGCTCTCTTTTCTCCATTTCCACTTGCATACGATTTTATGTTTCCGACGAAGGGAGGTTTTTGCCCCAACTCGATCTTGTCGAAGGAAAGAGTCTTAAAAGCCGAAGGAAGGTTTTTCTGTATTTCGGGCTCCACACGTTCCTTAATAATATTCTTTGTCATTCCCTCGATAGAAGGCCACAGTTTTTTAATAAACTCGTTAAGCCATGTCGAGCTTTCCGTCTCTGACAGATAAACGGATGGTATTGGAAAACTTTTTATCTTGGACAGGTTCGCTTCATCTGTCATCTTGCGGAAGTTTTTACGCTTCCGTTTAGAAACTTCTGAACGATATTCTCCAAAAACATAGATCAAAACAAACATAATTACCCATGCGAAGCTAATATTCCACCATCCAAACAACCACAGCATGGAAGCGACGAGAAAATGAATGATTATTTGTCTCCGATCGATCCCTACAAACGCTTGAAACATTTGCGATGCAGTATTCTTGTCTTGTTGTTGTTCCATATCGCGTCTATCGACGATATGTTTGGAATTCCTGTTGAATAAAAATATATCGATACTAATGTATATTTTTTGAAGCAAGAAGGAGGCAGGAAACATAGAGATCGGCGACGGGAAAACGAAACGGCCACAGTTTTCTGTATAATATTTTTCTGTAAAATATTTTTCGAGCAAGCTAGAGAATAAAAAAAATCATCTCATTCGGAAAATCAAAATCGCCAAACTGATCAAAAACGACTTACCGAGTTATGCCAATATTTTCGTTAAAACTCTGACCAATAATCCGAAGAGATCTGTTTACTGGCGTACAAGTGACTTGTGATCAATTCTTGTTAGGCTTATATGTGCATTTGCATCTATTCCAGTTGTCTACATTACTTTGTGTATATTTGCAAGCACGTGTCCACATGCCTGTTTTTAAGAAACCCCCAACTTGCTATCTTTTGTGTGCGGAAGCTTTTCTCCATCGATTCAGCCAATCAAGGATAGTTTTCAATCTGTTGATCGATCTCTGACCACAATCATCTATTAGGAGCTTATGCAGATCTGCGAGCTATTTTAATTTCTTTAGCCATTCTTGATCATGAATTTTTAATCAGCGTCTTCTTCTTTGAGTTTGATTGTTTTAAGGACTCACTCTCTTAAGATGAAGCGAGGATCCTTTATAAAAAGACAATTTTGTGACAACGTAAATATATGACATGAAAATACTACATGTGTTTGTTTGGATGGGAGCTTCTAAAAAGAACAGGTTGTTTGGAATGTTTCTTCCAATTTTGGTTTTTGTCTTTATTTAATCGTATTTCAAGGTCCAGATGTTTTGCTTTTTTCCGTGTTCCTTACGGTCACCAAAGAGCGCAGAATAAGCAAAAGGCACCAACATTGTCTTAGCGATAGATTTCAGGATATCGTGTTCGTTTCCTCTCTAACATGTTCCGCTTTTTATTGTTGTTTGACTTCCAAATTTAGGCGAGCGCCTGCCTCTTTTATTCACTCCTTTGCTATTAATTCGGTGCCTATGTCTGGCAGCTCATGAATACCTCTATTACACTTTTTCCGCTTCCAGACAAAACGAAATTCCATCCAACTAGCATTACTGATTAATCTAGACATTTTCGATCGTGCTACATCAGCTACATCAATATGGTTTTCAATAACTTTTTCATGATAAGTGGTTGTGTAATTGGGGGCCGTGTCCGGATCGAAAAAGAGCGCAAGACAAAATCCAAACACGTGAGCCCGCTCGCAGACCAAACATACAGCGGTGCGAGGTCTTTTAGGTAGTGGTAGACCGCTGGTCCGGTAACTGGTAACCTGCACATCATGTGTAAGTTTATTGACGTTTTTCAATCGAACTGACGCAAGTGCGAGGCGAGGTGCGCTAAGTGTGAGTTACACGCGAGCCACTCGCGAGGGAAATAACGGAAAAAAACCATAAATATAAGAAAAATATATTAGAGAGATGAACAAGAGGATGGGAATGTCATTTCAGGACGGCAAATATAACGATAAGAAACTGGGTCGAGAACGGCGTCGCGCTGTGTTGAGTGATTTAGCAAGGAAAACGTGTCGTCAATTCTTGTTCTAGAATATCAATATTTGTCGTAAAGTTACAGTTACAGGTATATTTCGCGCCACGCGCTCGCCCAGCGCTTGGCTTCGTTCGCTGTTAAAACGCAAAAAAATTAGACCTGTTATGTAGGGCCAGTAAGCAGTTTTTATTGAAGCACTATCCTGGGCTTGTTTCCTGAAAAGGTTTTTAGAGCGTATTTCAAAATCTGGCTTAAATGGAACTCTTAAAGGTCCAAAAAATTTTGAATAAGCCGCTGTGAGTTTCAACTACCCGTCTAATCTTTATTCCTTAACCTCTCCCTCTATCCGGTAGTATAGCAGATCATTTCCGATCTACTGTTTACCAAAAGCCGACAAAAGGGCCAAAATTATGAATCAATAATCTTGCTTCTCTCTTCTACAATGAAACTAATAAATCATAAAATTATACATTATTTCAGAAAGTTGTCACTCATGATCAGGTCATTTTTTTTTTGTAAGGCCGGCCCTGATGAAATGTAAAACCGATCTGCAGACCCACTAGCCTTTTAGACGTCGTCTCGAAAAAGACTTGTTTTTTGTAAGAGTTTTTCGAGATCGGTTTTTGATAGCACAAGGGGAGAATGAAATAGCAGAACCTTTTTTTGTCTGCTATCCTCGTATCACTTGCCACTACTGCAGTTAATCAAAACTGTAGAAAAGTTCTCGAACGTGATTGGTTATCACCACTGCCCCGTTTGGAGCCCTGCAGGAGGTAGGACAGTTATGCCCTGTTGTCGTGTATTTTGCTGAGTTAACTGTCGTCTGTGAAAAAAACCTAAATACAACCATGGCAAGTCTGTTTAATTCTCAAATTTTGTCATAGTTTTGATTAATTGGTAACAGTATTTCGTGTCGGCCAACTCCTTCGATAATCGTGCCCGTGATTAATCGTGAACTAGACTTCCGCTTTGCGGTCGAAGTTTAATTTTGTTAATCACTCGTATGATTACGACCAAATTGGGTTCCACCCAATCCTTTTACTCTATTATTCTATTAGTTTTGTTCGTTCGTCCGGGGGCACGCTCACAGACGCCAGAAAGCTCTTCCGTCAGAACAAACGATTTTATGAGTACAATTCAGCCCTGCTAGCAGAATTGCCACCTGCCCGCATAAAGCTCCACGACATTTAAAACGTTCAAACCTATTCTCGTTTGTACTTGTCGTGCGAAATGACAATAGAGCTTACGCCGAGAGCAAAATTCCCCGTGTGATGGGCCTTTGCTTAGGCGTAACTTGTGCCTGTGAGTGCAAACAACATTTTTAGACTATTCTACTGATTAAGTATCTTTCCAACTACACCTATAAAGTCGTATTAATCTACTGTTCAACCTTTTTTCTTGAGCCATTTTGCAACGATTTAAATGGTTCCTTTCTATACATTACCCTTTCGCCTTACTGACTTGTTAAATTAAGTTTATATCTGGTTTGATGAAGACATTAAAACTTCTCCTCTCGCCCTCCCCCACAGCGCACTATTTTGTCACGCTTCGGCACACAAGAGCATATTTACATACGTGAGCCCGGCACGACTGTCTTTTCAGCGGAGTCTGTTAATCACATATCATCATTTCCACGCCGTTATCGATGTGCATGGACATTTTGCACAATGAACCATGATTTCGCCATTGTTTCTCTAAAAGAAGGGCGCTTTTGAAACTGAGAACAAGCGTAGTCAACCTATCAACAAGTCGTATCGTTATGAACTACCGTATTATGTTTTTACCCGAATTTTTCTTATTCAACTTTTATGAAAGTGCTTGCATTTGGCACTTCAAGAAACCTAAAATCGCGTGATTGTGAAAATATACGAGATATTCGCAAGGATACTTATAAAAATATTACGACGCGCTTTGATGCTTGTCGTAGTTGACAGTCGGATTCTCGGGTATTCAAATTCACAAACATACGTGTCACTACGGAATAATTAGCCCGGACTTTTAAACAAAGCTGATTGGCTTATTAGCTGTTTATTTCACGCAACAACGAAATTGAATCTTAATGACCTTTGAATAGGATATAAATATCCATCCATGCATGGTATTTTTCGTCTGGGCGTATAAGACTTGAGCCAAATCTTTTGCTCGTGTTTTGCCGCTTGGAAAGGAATTTTGCGTCTCTTTTTGGCCTTATCTGACGGGTTTGTGGTTAAATTTGTTCAATCAAACCTCAAGAATCATTCGTAAAAGTCTCACCCCAGGAGCCAGAGAGATAGCAGGCCCGTGATTTAGATTGCACGAGAACTTTCCATCCCGAGTAGCACTCGAGCTGACATCAAATTGTTGTTTAACGTTTGATTTGGGCCATGGCGGACACAACTTCGACAACAGTAACCGCTCCGAAGCCTCCCTACAAGCGAATTCTGCACAACTTGAAGAATATTTCACGCGACGAGATTAAAGAATTGCTCCTTTATTTTGCTGTCACGCTCTCTCTTTTTCTGGTCGGCCATTTTCATTTCAGCTTCGCATGGATCATCATGATTCTCGTGTTGTTTGTCAGCTGGGAATATCAAATGGATGATAAGAAAAAGCGCAGGGATCGCATGGAAAAAGCTCTGAAGTCCTCCTTTATCGACAAGATACAGAATCTTCCCTCTTGGGTCTATTTTCCGGAAAAAGAGCAAGCAGAATGGATCAACAGCATCATTGATCAAATGTGGCCCTACGTAGACGGCATGGTGTACAAAATTCTGAAAGAAAGTGTCGAACCCGAGATGCAGAAGAACATGCCGAAAGCTCTGAACACGCTCTACTTCGAAACAATCGACCTCGGGAACAAGCCACCTTACGTAGCAAATGTGAAGTCGTATCCCAGCAAGGAAGACAGGAAATCAGAGTTTATTTTCGATATGGATATTGTGTACAATGGCGACGCCACAATCAAGCTTGCAGTCAAGAAATTTAAACTGGGCCTGTCCAACATCGAACTGCGTGGAGTCCTAAGGGTCATTTTCAAGCCGTTGGTTGCCGAATACAACCCTATTGGAGGCGTTACAGTGTTTTTCTTAAACAGACCCAAGCTAAAATTCGATCTAACCAATTTGTTGAATGTTCTGGATCTTCCTGGGCTCAAAAGCTCTTTGCGCCGAATCACAGATGACGTCATCGCCTCCTTCGTAGTGCTTCCGAACCGCATCGCCGTTCCCCTCGCTACGGGTGTCGACGCCAGTGATCTTCAGTATCCGATTCCTGAGGGAGTCCTTCGTGTAAAAGTCGTGGAGGCGAAGAACCTGATAGCGAAAGATATCGGCCTCGTGAAGAAGGGAAAGTCGGATCCTTATGCCATAATTCGCATCGGTGCTCAAAGCTTCCGCACCGAGGTGATCTCGAACGATCTAAATCCAGAGTGGAACGAAACCTTTGAAGCATTTGTGGATAATAGTGAGGGGCAAGAGCTTGAAGCTGTAATATACGATGAAGACACATCCTCTAAGGACAGCAAGATTGGACGACTCGACACCGACATTGCTTCTGCGGTGGAGACAGGCAATCGGGACCTCTGGCTGCCGCTGGAGGGTGTCAAACAAGGAAGCGTTCACTTACAGCTGACCTGGTTCTCGCTCAGTGCCAATGCATCAAATTTGGAACCCCCGCAAGGGAAGGGCCTCTCTGTAGCAGCGCTCATCGTGAAGCCCATCTCTGCCCACGCCCTACCTCTCACCAGTGGTCAGAAGGAAGCTCTGAGGAGTGTTTACTGCGAGATCACAGTTGGCAAGACCACCCTGCAAACCTTCCAGTGCTATGGAGAAAAAACTGAATGGAAACATGCATTGCGTTTCCTTGTTGGCGACCCTGGAGGCCAAGTAGCTGAGGTTGAGGTGATCGAAGCCAAGGGCACCCACACGTTGGGTAAAATGTCGTTCGATATCTGCAAGCTGCTGAACAAAGATGGTATGACCGTAGAAGAAACCTTCCCCTTGAAGGAGTCTGGGGAGAAGAGCACCTTAACCTGCCGCTTTACCTTGAGGGTTCTGAACACCCCGGATGTTAAACCGAGCGAGCCTGAAACGAGGTAATTCAATGTTGGAACTTTAAAATTTCTTCGTATGCTATGTACAACTGGAAAAAAGAAAAGGACTGATAAGTATTTGTTTTCATTTGAATAAGGTTATATTTTTCTAATCAAAATTTGGTGACGGTGTTTTGGGCTCTTATTTAAGAGATAGGGATTAGTCAATCTATATTTAACCACTTAACTCCCCAAGAACTGATTATGAATTCTCCCCTCTAGCTGCTAGACATTTCCTTGTAAACTGGTTATGAGAATTCGCTGTTCAATCAAGGTAACAATTTCTACCTGATAAGTTTGAGTATTCTCACTATCTATTTTCCGGATAATGTATGGATATTGTAGGGAGAAGTTACATGTTTATCACTTCTGGGAGTCAATGGGTTAACAATTTTGAATGATGGACAGAAATTCTGACCTACTATCTTATATGGAATAGTGTTTTGGTTTTTTTTTTTAGACTGAAATGCCAAATAATCACCATACGTGTGATGGTAGATTTTAGAATTTTGTAGTTCATCAAGACAACTCTGTTCAGTTTCCTTTTGAGAAGTTACGATGTTGTATGGAGAAATTATAATTTAAAGCTGGATCGATTTCGGGTATAAATAGCTGTAAGGGGGTTACTTCACCTAAAGGTTAAAAGATGTCATTCCACATTGAGGTGTGTTTCAGAAATTTAGATGTAGGTTTTGCACTACAAGGAAATGTTTGCACCTGTAATTATTCCAAAAACATAAAATTGTGTTAAACGCAAATCTAGCAGAACTGCTCGAGATCTTCGCTGTTTTGTGATGATCGGGTATTTCCATGCAGCATGTCACGCAATGTCCTGCAAGTGTTGCGTGACATTGACGGTTTCCAAAACGATTGGAACTTTCTTGCGTTGACATTCCCACAAGACATCCATGTGATAACGAAGACTTCATCTAACCTTTTCACTCCCAGGAAATGATCACTGGGGAAACTCTCCTTACATTGGTGTTATAATGTCGAGCAAATCTGTGATGAGAATGTTTGATCAAATCAAACTACGGAAAATTGTCTTGATATTACTTCAAGTTCTCACGACAAGCCAACAAAGGGATATATTTTTTAAACTAACAAAAAATCATGGGAGTGAGAAAGCTAGTTTACTCCATGGTTCAACCAGAATTAAATTTATTTTTCTACTCCTCTGTCATTTTCATTCGTAGTCTCGTAGATATATTTTTGAGCAGGTCGATTTTTTGATAGTATTTCAGACTTTTTCAGGTATTTGCCGCCTGGCTGTCTTGTGGATATCAACCTAGTTTTCACTCTTTCTTCAGCTGAAAAAAAGTATTTGTAAACAACCGTAAAGCGCTAACATTTTGCATGACCACCAACTGAATACTCTGTAATGTAACCTCTCTGTGGCAAAAGAGCTCATTAAATGTGGGTTTGCGTTTTTTGTTTAGTTGGTCCTTGTGTCTGTGATTTTTCGGTCGCTAATTCGCTTAGCTTTAATTAACCCTTATATTTCTCCACATGAAGTGTAACACCTTACGCTCGGCAAGCATGATTATTTTGTTGTCAAATTAGTCTAGGTGCGACTTTTTTTGTAGTGCAAATACTACATTTACTAATCAACATGCTCGTCACGTGACCATGGTTATACCTTGCACGTGTAAACTTGACCATTTGCGTTTAGAGGTGATGCGAGTGTCATGCGGGATATCCCGTTATACTTTAATTCCCTTTACGCGACTCGCCCTTATCTCGTTAAGGCTTCGGCCTTGTTGGGAAGCTTTTGTTGCCCCTTTGCAAAAGATTACGGTCGGCATGATAATTGCGATTGAAAACTGTAAGACGCACACAAATTGTGGAAAACTCTCGTGAGTAATGGCCCACGTTGGATTTTTTTTGGAACCGAACTAAAAATACTTGTCGAGTACAGAGGGTGGAAGCTTTCGGCGAAAAATGAATGAAAAAGGCGCAGGAATTCATCTACTTCCTGGTTTTAACTGTTCTGTTTGGCTTTTGCTGTCTTCTGATAAGCTCCCGCCAAAATTTATTTCTGTATGTGGATTGTGACTTTCCAAGAACTTCGGTTAGAAAAAGAAATACAAGTGATCGTTTTGAAAAATTCTTTTTGGAAGCCAAACTATCGAGTCTCGATCTCTTGTACTCGACCCACTCCTCTTGTGTGGCACCTTAAACATATACAGGTCCTCGGCTAAAGAAGGCGAGCGAAAGAAAACAGCTTAGTTTTTTCTTTCTTTGCCTGACCCTCACCATTTTTCGTGCGGCCGCTTTTATGCTCGTTTGCACTGACCAATAGTCTAGCACAGGCCAATCCTTCTTCGTCCGTTGCAACACGCGCGTTCGCTGGGCTCATCGCCTGCCACAAATCTTCATGCAAGCTTCTACCAACGTAAGTGTTTTTCACCCTTTACCTCTCAGAGGTGATCAACTTGTAACTTCTCCCTATAGTGCTTAGACTCAACAGGTAGATGGTTATATTGATCTAACACCAAATTCCCGTTACTAGTTTACAGAGAAGTGTGTAGCAGTTAGAGGGGAGAATTAACAATTGAAACTTGGGATTGAAAAGATTAAACTGTGTATCAAAAGGGGTCAAGCCTTTCACACTTGGAACAAACAGTACTTGCAAAGTTTGCGTGAAAGTATAATACAGTTTCAAACAAACAGGTATTAATGAGAATTGAGAGAATCATCAACCTTTCTTAAAACTGGCCAATAAACATATGTATGTCCATCTGTTTGGAGATATAAGCTTGCAGATCTTGAGAATGAAATCACGGGTTACCCTTTTTTGTTCCTAAGATCTCGATTGCAAAAAGTCCCGCTCTGTCTGCGAAATACATTTAGATATGTCGTTCCTAGCTGATAATAGCCCATTTCTGAATTGCCTTAAAGCCTCGTTTTCAAAGCGAGTCCTTGTGCTCATCTTCTCGTATGGTAATAAGTTTTCATTCACACGCAAATTAAACTCATATTCGTACGTATGGTTGAGCACCAGGCCTCGTTTTGAAAGAGAGGCCAAATGTAATTCGGAAATGGCCTATTTTCTTTTTATTTCATAATTTTTTTCGGGATTCTCTTGGTCACTCCCGCTAGTGAAAAGCTCGTCAATTCCGGAGAATTGAGTTTTCTCAGAATGAACACAAGTTCCTGCCCGCGGGACACCCGAGGCAGGACTCTCGACTGATAGTGGCCGTCTTATGAATTTTTTTAAAGAAATTTTGATGTTTGATCGACTCATGAACCCAGTCTCACCATCGTAGGTATGACGCTGAAGTTGATGCCGGACTCAAGAAACCAGTGATTCCCTTGGCTCACTCAACTCCAATACCAAAACTTGTCATTAATGGAGTTAGTCCCGAGGAACAATCGGAAGTAGGGGAAGAACGCGACAAAGATTCTGACGTGGGAAGCGTTTATGACGGAAGTGTTTATGGCACTGAGAGCCATCGTACGGATTCCAATGACGACCTGACTAATAAGGGGCAACTGGATTTGCACTTGAAGTAAGTGACAAGTCTAGGGGTACGTTTAAAAGTTGGAGGAATTTATAATTAAGTGTCAAGAGTACTTCACGATCGTGACGGATGTTTCTTTAGTGAAATTAGTGAGTGATTTTCAATGAGCTGGATGTGAAAAATAAAATCAGTGCGTTTATTGACTTCCTAGGTACAGTCATCTGAAGAACTGCCTCTCCGTCACCGTCAAAAGTGTTCGATCCCTCGTGTCTCGCGACCCGCCCAGCAAGACCAATCCATTGGTCCGCCTGTACTTGTTACCAGACCGCTCCAAACGCTCCCGGCGCGTCACCACAGTGCTGAATAGAACCTTGGAAGGAGTGTTTAACGAAACCTTTGAATACATGATTGGCCTAGATCAACTGCGCACGATGCAGATCGATGTCGCAGTGAAAAGTGACCGTGGATTTGCGATTGGACGAGCGCGACATCGACTTATTGGAATTGCTGTGGTGGATTTGTCTAAAAAGGATCTCATTAAAGGGTGTGACGTCATTTGTGAGCTTAGAAAGTTTAGTTCGACGTTTTGAATGGTCTTCGAGAAAACGAATCTTTGTTAGTATTTGAGCAACTGCTAACCTACCCCTCCCTAAACAAACATCAACCTTAACTTGGGATTAGTTGACATTTTTGGGTAAGGGGTGGGTGCGCCTTTGCTCAGTACTGACGTCCAGCTCGATAGAATAGGCCATTTTACAGTTGTGTACTTAGTTTCCAAGCCTTTGATTCGGAGTGAGGCTGAAGGTGACCTTGTTGTGATGGAGACTAGTAACTAGTTGGCACGATAACAAAGTAATTTACAGTTGAAAAGCAGCAACGTTTGTATCATAACAAAGTCAACCTAAGCCTCATTCCAGATCAAAGGCTTGGCAACCAAGCACGCGACTGTAAAATAGACTTAGGCTTCAAGCGGTGTTGTGACGCTGTCAGATATAAATTTTACGAGGATTGAAAGACTGAAGACTCAAATTTACCTTGCCAATAAAAAAAACCCGGTCATTCGTCTAACTGCAATAAAATGTCCCTCGAGAGAAAAGTATGTTTAAGTCATAGTCAGTGAAAGAAAACGCACATTCAAAGAAAGAATAAGGGCTTAGAGCTATGACAGAGAATCTCCGTATGACTGAGGTATTTTCATTTGTTACGACGGCTGTTACTCAGCAACACACACGCTATGGTGAAATGGCTTGAGTAAGTAGTTTGGCAGAGAGAGTAACCTAACCCAAAACTTAGTCCCCTAGCATTACAAGGATTAGAAATTAAAATCTTTCGTTAGATATATTTTATGCAGAAAAAGGCTGTGTATCTATTTTAAAGGAAGTGTACCATCAAAGTAGTTTTAGTTATACGTTGGTGTTCCCAATTCAATCATAAAGGTATTTCACCTGAAGAGATAAAAGGTACTAGAATCTCATTTTTATGGCGCTGTTAATATATATATATATATATATACGAAATGCAACTGACGTGTGTGGAAACAGAGAAATAAATTGTTGCTTGTGTGATATGTCTTTGCGTACGCAATATAATCCTGGGCTAAATGGAAAGAGAGATTAGTCCATCTAAAATGTTTGGAAAATTCATGCCTTTGCGTGACAAATCAATTGACAAATCGTAAAGGTTTATCTGGGTTTACTCCGAAATAGACGTCAAGAAGGCACAGGCGCAGTCCCTCTTTCATGACCTACTCTTTTCCATGAAAAAATAAAAATCTGCCAAAAAATATCCCAGTCCGGCGTGGACTTTGGGAAGCGTTCTCGTTTGGATCTCCAGGAAACATTACGCTGGGAATTCTGGGAAATGGTCACGTCGGGATCTCTGGGAAATGTTTACGTTCGCGCGCGTTATTGTCACAGGGTGCCAGAAAATATTTCAACCAGGCGCAGCAAGGATTTCTTGTCTTTTTATTTCGGGAAATATAAAATGTATGCGTTTTCAAGCGAATTCAATGTCACAAACTTCCGATGGAAAGCTTTAATGCTCTCATGTGACAATCTTGAACAGGATAATATGGATTTCAGCCAAACGACCACAAATGCTTAATATTGAAGATAATTAAATAAAAAAAAAAATAAAAAAAAACACGACATGTTCCATCATTGAAATGAGGAATAAAGCGTTGATTTAAGAAAAAAAATCTTAAAAGTTAATTTGATAGTATGATCTTTATCAGTAATATTGGCTCGTGTTTGTAATGCCGCTATCAAGAATTCATATCCGGGAATAGCCAATATTGAGTTGGGTCAAGATGACCGGAAGCAAGATATAGACAGTGTACAGCCATCTTCAAGAAAGAGAAAAAAGGTATCATTCTGCTGCCCTTGAAAGAAGTATCGAAGGTGCAAAATAGAATTTCATTCAGTTGATTGCATTCAGGCGAGCGTTACTTGGAGCAAGACACTAGTCTAGTCTGGGTGAAACATTTGAAAATTTGAGTGAACCCTGGGTTCTACTACAAAGTTTTCATTGAGCCCGCGACAAAAGGCAAGAGTTGCGCGGATCTCCGAGGAGCGTAAAAACAGTTCTTACCACTGGACTACGGCAAGAAATTGTAGTAGACTCAAACTTTATATCTGTGCTGTATGTGACCGCTAACTTCTTAGAACAGTTCCACCTCAGCTTCAGTTCCAACGCAGCTGCCATCAGGGATTTGCTTCTCCGAGCGATATCTTATTTCAACACGCGGGTTTTGAGGCACACAATATATCAGCCGTAGTTTTGACAGAGTGCGACCGGCAAGCTTCTCTCGGCCATTCGAGAGTTGAATGGCTTTTGACCAGAGCATTTCCTGGTTTCAACGAAAGGTAAGATTCGTCTTGATACATGAACAAAAAAGGATAATTCCAAAGGGAGTCAAGTGATTTCCCCCTTGTTATTTACACTGCGCGCAATTCTCAAATTTTTCGGTTACTGTTTGTGAAAAAGATTCAATTAGGAATATTTTTTCATCTTGCACGAAGTACCCTCTATTCTTTGCTTTATTGTAAGCGTATTTCTTTTGAATACTGAAACGAAAAAGTCCTTTCCTTTGCTAAACAGCTGAATTCGGGTTGGAGCAAGAAGTGTATAGTTTCAACTTTATTTGATTTGCATAAAGCACTTGTGAAATTGTGAAGGCCCGACGAAAAGCGACGAGAGTTTCTCTGTGCTGTTTATTAGGCCATTTTCATCGCTTCATATTGGATATATTATCCTCCAATTAAGATCTCTTTCCTTTCGGCTTCAAAAACTTTAGTGATGATATACTCCACGTACAAAAAATATAGGTTTGATTCTAGGAATCAAGGTTTACCTTTAAATCAATTTCGGGCTCAAATCAATCGGCTGATATCGAGCTTGGCTTATGTAGTTTAAAAGAAATTTTTTTTGAACCGCCTCCCGCATTGCCACCTCTGAGTTTGGTTTTGTTTTGCAACGATAGACGTCGATCACTACGGTAAATAGTCAACTTTTTAGCTGTGCTGATTATCTGAGAAGATTGAACTGCGAGCTTTTTCTCACCTGACTTTGTTTCGTCTTTGTTTTAACCGGTGATATTCTTGGGTAAAACGCTCAAGCTTATTTCTTGGCGATTAATTTGTTCCTCGGGCAAGAAACTTTGTGAGTTAGCCTTATATTGGTAATATTTCACTGGGGAAAATGAAAATATATTTTAATTCGAAAGGGTCTTTTTTTTTGTTTAATCAATATTATTTCGCGAAAACCGGCATCTGGATGTTTGATTACTCACAGATTAGCAGAAATTGTTTACCAATACAGCCAGTGTGAAAGCATTGGTTAAATGGGATTAGATCTGGTGAAAGCTGTGGTTTTCTGGGTAACTGAATAATTAAAGTTGGTCACTGGAGATAGCTTGACACCGACCATGCTGTTTCAAGACATCCAGTGTGACAGTTTGGTTTAATCCATTTGTTTATTCATTGGTCCCCAAATTTTAAATTAAGGTCCTGTAATTATGTTTTGCAGACCTGTTTTCCATTTTTTTTTTAAAAACAATACTAATTTTGGCTTCAAAATGTTAATTCAGTTTTCAATATATTCTATTTCTGATCATAAACTTGCCCACAATATAATGAGAACACCTTTCTCAAAAACCTCAAAGCAGAATATTAACTCATGTTCTTAGTTAATTAGAGTTTGAGCTCCACCTGTTTCTGTAACCCTCTACAACCATCAATTCAATTTTAAATCCAAATGCAACTTGGTGAAAAGAGTAATACTGCTAATCTCAGTGCGGTTTTTTTGGTTGTTATTGAATTTATAACCCACCATCAATTTTCACACAATTCTATTCTCCATCGAAAAGAAATCTTGTGCAGTTCCCTCTGATTTAACTGTACAAGACCTTGAAAGTCTTTAGTTGCCTCTGATTTTTACTGCATAAGAACCTGAGAGTCTTTGTTGCCTCTAATTTTTGTATAAAAGACCTTGAAATTCATAAGTTGCTTCTGATTTTACCCTATGAGGCCTTGAAAGTCCTTTGTTGCCTCTGATTTTACTGTAAAAGACCTTGAAAGTCGTAAGTTGCCTCTGATTTTACTGTAAAGGACCTTGAAAGTCCTTTGTTGCCTCTGATTTTATTGCAAAAGACCTTGAAAGTCTTTTGTTGCCTCTGATTTTACTGTACAAGACCTTGAAAAACTTTTTTTAGCCTCTCATTTTACTACAGGTACAACACTTTGAAAACCTTTCTTTCATCTTTTGGTTTTTATCCTTTTTTTACTTGCTTGTTTTTTGAAGTATTGTTATCTATGTATTTTTAGCTTGGAAAATATGATAAAGCTTCATGGGAAAGAACATTTGAAGAGCAAGAACAAGAGACGGTAAATACACCTGGTAACCCTTTGACTCTCAATATCTGAATGAAAATTCTCCTAACTGTTTGCCATACATTTCTTACAAAGTTCATTCTGAGAATTTGGGTTTGGATCAACCAACAATCCCCTAATAAGCATTCTTGCTATTTGCGTCACTCATTTGCTTTACATTGTATGGATTCTGTAAGGAGAAATTATCTCTTGGTCAGTTTTGGAAGTGAAAGGATTAATAACTTAATTTATAAGCAATTAAGGCTCAATTACGGTAACTGTAATAGACCACTTTCATAAATGGCTGCTGGATTAATATTCTTTTGTTTAAATTTAAATTAGCTCTTCTGGCCTCATTCTCCAGTACAAAATTCAAAAGAATATATTATCTCAAGCAAGGCCAGAATGGCTAATTTAAATTTAAACAAAAGAATATTAATCTGGCAGCCATTTATGAAAGTAGTCTGTCAATATAATTATATAACAGGTGACTTCCTGACTGGCTCACTGAATTGAGCTGTTACTACAATTCAAGGTTATCAAATTTAATGAAGTTGACTAGGGCAAAGGAAATCACCTCGAAAACTTTGTGTTTTAATTCAGTTACCCTGCTTCACTTTTGCTGTCATTCATGTCTTATCTCACCAACAGGGTACCTTTATCCATGTTCCTAAGAAGCCTGGTGGTTTAAAACCCGAACTCATAGATGTTGATCTGGTCATTGGTATGTAATTTGTTATAATTATATTGAATGTTATGAATTTTAACAAATGGTAAACACCACAGCGTACACTATTGAGTTATGGATGCATGCGGGAGGTTGCTAAGCACGAAAGAAGCGTAAGAGTCGCTCGAGACAATAGCCGAGAGCGACTCTAGCTTCTTGAGTGCTTAGCAAACCTCCCAAGTGCATCCATAACTCAATAGTGTACGCTGTGGTGTTTACCATTTGTTTTATAACATAACATTGATACATTGTAGCTAAAGAGTTCCCTTTTATTGAACAAATCTTACGCGACCAGAAAAAACAAGCACGCGTGTAAAAATAGTCTTTGCATTTGCTCACGTCAGCAGCGTACACCCATGGGCAAATGGGGGACGCTAAATTGACCAATCAGAGCGTACGCTTTACTTTGGTTATGTTATAATTGATATTGTTAGACAAGTATGTTTTTTTGTTGCTTTTTTGACATTTCTTGGTCAGTACTTGATTGTCAGGGGAGGAGTGGTTCTCATTGATGTACAATTTATTGGTCAGCAGAGGTTGCATATGCTATAGTTACAAAGTCAGTCATCGTACACACATTTATAATGTGACATGTACAGCCATGAATATGCTATCATTGAAAAAGATTAGACAAAGATCGTTATGCGAGTGTCACATGGCACAAGCAGGGCTGGGAAAACCCATATGGCCTTGCATGTGTAAGCTGAGAGAAGAAAAGAAGAAAATGAAAGTCAGAGCAATGGCCACTTGACCAAATACTTATAGACTGAGTTGAGTTGTGCTGGTGAGGGACATATCTGGTTCTTGGTCTTGATGCTCAGATCTCCCTGAGCTTGGTCCTTGCATCATGACATTAATCCAGAATTTTTTTATCTGTCAGGCTGTTCTACTCAGTCAATATGAATATGATCTTCTCAGCTCTACAGCATCCAACTGTCATTAGACTGATACTTCAATTAATGCCTGCAGTATCTGCTAGGAGGTTTTTTTCAGTTTTGCTATGGAACAAAAGAGTACAATGTATAAACCAACTTTTGTAATAGAGTGGACATAACCTTTTACTCAGCAATTGTTACAGAGTTTTTCATTCTCAACCATTGTAATGATTGCCTAGGTTCGACGTTTCCCAAGACAAAGCCAGTCCATAGTTGGTTTGCTGTCGCACAGAAAGGAGCTGTAAGAGTTCTCCTGTTTCCATTTTTCCGATCATGGTAAGGAAACCTCAATTAACTTCTGAAAGAGAAAATTTTGTACATGCTGCCATGTTGGATTGCATGACATTTCACTAATGCCACTCCTATCGGCATGAATGCTGTCAGTAGTACTCGTGTGAAAAAAAAAAAAAGGCTTTTGTTTCCTGTTGATATTATTGCAGCAGCTGTGTGTCAGGTTATAGAATCCTTATGGCACTTAGCTGTAAATATTCCTCAGAGGTTTCATTAGAGGCCAAATTGACTGGTTGGGAGGACAGTTTTACCCACCTGGTTTGACCATCTGGAGGAAAGTTTATCTTATAAAGAAGTTTAGTTCAAAAAGTTTGGCCCACCTGTGAAAACCAGTTGCCCTACTACTGAAAACATTAATGAAACCCCTGATTGCTTGACATATTTATTACTAGTTTTTTTGTGCATTTTGGTGGTTGTTTCTCATTTGCACTGAAAGAACTTATTTTAAGGGGGTATTTTTGTTAGCTCAACCCCCTAACTCCCACAATCTGATTGTGAATTCTCCCCTCTAGCTGCCACACATTTCCTTGTAAATTAGTTCCGAGAATTTGCTGTCAGATCAAGATTGCAACTTCTACCTGATGCCTCTGAATATTCTCATTACCTGTTTTCTGGGTAACGTATGGAAAATGTGCAGGAGAAGTTACATGCTAATCCCTTCTGGGAGTGTAAGGGTTATTGGTAACCTATTTTAGCAAGGTAATATGGATATATCAACAAAGTTGAAATGGCTAATTTACCATTTCAACTTTGTTGATATATCCATATTATTTCGTTACTCCCACCGACGCAGCCCCAAACAGTTTCTTTCGAAACTATCAGCCTTTATTCGTATTTTAGCAAGGGCTTGACACTAACTTTTCAACTTATTAGCCAAGTGGCTGGTGACATCTTAGATGCTATGACAATGTCAGTTTGTTTACTGGCCAAACTGGCTGGTGGAAACCGAAAGCCACCAGCCAAAACTGAATTTCTACTAGTCTGTGGCCAGTGGGCTACCGTTACTGTCAAGCCCTGTCAGCAGTAGAGGCATCCTACAAACCATTAACCCTTCAAAATCTCATTCAGAATTCTCCTTACTGTCTGCTAAACTATTCTTATGATGTCCATTTGGAGAATTTAGCATTGATCCACCAATAATCCCCTCATTGATAGTTTTCTTTATTCTCGTCAGTGGTCTGCTTGATATTGTATTGATTCAGTAAGGAGAAATTCTGTCTTGGTCACTGGTGGGAGTGAAAGGGTGAACTCCAAAGAGCGACTGGCATCTATTTTCTCTAGACATTATCTCTTCAGAATCAAAAATTCAGGTTATAAGATCACAGGAAATGAAAACCTACTCAAGAAGCTCTCAATTGTATAACAAATTCTCCTTGTCAGTACCTTTGAAAAAGTGTAGAGAACAGTATGGAGAATATGCATATTGATGTGAGGGTGTATAGGGTTAATAACTGAGTTTTTGTTTTTCTAGGTGGATGCAACAGTTATCCCCCAAGCTATGGTGTCTGTTTTTTTTCCTTTATTTATGTGAAGTTCTGGTGCTGTTTGTTTATCTAAGAAAATGGGAATCACACTGGAAGGTATGTGAGTACTGAGAAATTCTAAAAGATAATGTCCTTGAGATTTCTGATGTGTGACTGTCATTCGAAGAGACAGAGATTGGATAACATGATCATTCAATCATGCATAAATCTACTAGTCATTGGCACCTGAATTTGTTAGCTAGCTAGTACCTGGGGTGTAGGTTTAAATCTGATTGAAGCCTGAGCTTTTTTTTTTTTTAGGCTCTTTTTCTGCAATTCCTTATTTAAATTTAAGCCCACCTGTGAGGAATATCCTGTTTAAATTTTTGTCGTATGCTTCTCACTAAAATTTAAATTTTTGTCGTATGCTTCTCACTAAAATTTAAATTTTTGTTGTATGCTTCTCACTAAAATTTAAATTTTTGTCGTATGCTTCTCACTAAAATTTAAATTTTTGTTGTATGCTTCTCACTAAAATTTAAATTTTTGTCGTATGCTTCTCACTAAAATTTAAATTTTTGTCGTATGCTTCTCACTAAAATTGAGCCCTTTTGTTGCATGGCTGTGTAACTTGCTTTAATTGGGCACTTTTGTTAATATGGTTACTTGTGAGGACTTTAAGTCCAAAAGAAATTACCTGTGGAAGTTGTAAAGATTCTGAATTCAGATTACATTTAATTATTAAGGAAGTCTCGAGAACTGCCTCTTTACCTCATAGTCCAAATCATTTTTTGTGCTAGGTTGTCACTTGGTCAGAAGCATGTGGACCAGCTCTGGTAGGAAGCTTTGTTCCATTGGATAACAGCCAACCTAGCATTTATAATCACACCATTCTTGATTTATTTGTTAGATTTCATTTAACGGACCAGTACATGTAGATAGCAAGGGCTACTGTAACAATGATTGTTTATATGAGGTCATGACTATAATTACATCATGCATAGACCAATAAATTTATGGGAGAGTTTTTTTTTTTTTAATTCAATACTCTTTAATTTGTTATTGCCAAATCCTCTTATTGTTAATTGCCGTAATTTCCGGCCATTTACCCGCACGGCCGATTACCTGCATCAGCTGATTATTGCATGCAGCGAAAAAAAAAAGTCAACAGATTCCCGTGCTGGTGGATAACCCGCACCTTAAAAACAAAGGAAATTTGTACAAATGTGCTCTACAATTCACAACGTTGCATACTTGACAGAATGTGAATTCATGGCCACATTTTGTGCGAACGATCGTTCAGCGCCATGTCGATTTCTCAAAAAAATCAATATCTCTGGTTCTTCTGGGCCTAACAAATCCCTTAAAACGGGAAAATTCTCCTCAGCTGAAGCTAGTGTTAACTGGAAATTTGTTACTGATGTGCCGGTTTTCCTCAGTTTATTTTTGTCACCATCAAGGTTTTGTTTACACGCATGCTGATAGTAATTTGTTCGTCACACAACTAATTGTGCGTGAAATAAACTCGAGTCGGCATCATGTTTTCGTGCCGCTTTGTGGCACTCTTAATGCAATAAAATTCATCTGAGAGGTGAAAACATAGGTAGGTGAGAATTTTCTTCAATTCAACGGCCAGTAGATTTCAAAATTGTCACATAACCCGCACCTCCCTATTACCCGCAGTGGCGCGTGTTTAAGGCCAAATCAACAGATTACCCGTGGGTAAACGGCCAGAAATTATGGTATTTGTTGTTCAAGTTTATCCTTACATAGTAATTTTTCAAAACAAGTTAAATTTATTTTCCTTTATTTTAAGTTATGATTTGCTGTATTTGCTTCTACCCTTCCATGTACATGATCTATGAAAACATGTTCTGTTGCCTATTGCAGTTCAATGTTTTGACAGAATAATTTCAAAGTTTTCTGGTCCATTTGAGTGAAGGTTTTGCATTCGCCTGCCCACTTGAGAAGGTTTTTGCTTTTGTTGATGGTGTTCAGTAATGGCACATTTGCAGTCATCAAACAAGGCAGAAATTTTAACGGTGGTGTGCCACTGTCCACTGACATATGAAATAATTAGGTGATTCACCTCACACAGCTCTATTTGTTTACATGGGTTGGAAGAGTGTGGCGCTTTAACCTGAAAACAATATTGAACAACTGGACAGGAAAAATTAAAAAGTTTTATAACATAACTAAAGTAAAGTGTGCGCTCTGATTGGTCAATTTAGCGTCCCCCATTTGCCCATGGGGTGTACGCTGCTGACGTGGGCAAATGCAAAGACTATTTTCCGTGTGCACTTGTTTTTTCTGGTCACGTAAGATTTGTTAAATAAAAGGGAACTCTTTCGCTACAATGTATCAATGTTAAGTTATAAAACAAATGGTAAACACCCCAGCGTACACTATTGAGTTATGGATGCACTTGGCAGGTTTGCTAAGCACCCAAGAAGCTAGAGTCGCTCGAGGCGATAGCCGAGAGCGACTCTTAGGCTTCTTTCGTGCTTAGCAACCTCCCGCATGCATCCATAACTCAATAGTATACACTGTGGTGTTTACCATTTGTTAATTGTTGTCCAAACAATTAAGTGTGATAGGCCAACAGAACAAGTTCTTTACTAAAAGTGTGAAAATGTAGCTGATGCAATCAATTGTACTACATTTAAATGACCAAATTGTTTTTTGGTAGATCATGGTTCTGCTGGGTGTGCTCTACACGTACATGGTGTCAACAGACTACTCAAGCTCATCTCAAAGAAGGAAAGCTAAAAGTATCAGTAGGAGGTATTGAAATATTAATTTGTTAGAATAACTGCAGTGGAACCCCCACACTTTGGAGCCCTCAGTTTGTAAATAAGAGTACAGACCATGCTAAAGCACTGTCAATTTGTTGAATTTACATTTAGACGAAGAGTTGCCAGACAGAAGAGAAAGGGTAGTGCACAAGAAAATGATGATGGCCTTGTTACAAATGGAATAAGACAGAGGAAATCAACAAACTTGTCAGCTGGTATATGATATATAAGACATATGATATTCATTATTTTGTAACAGTAAGTCACATGATTTTATCATGTGCCATTATTGGTTAAAAATCTGAACAAGATGTATTTGCAGAGGCTTGATTACAGATTAAAATGTCGCCGGCCAACTAGTTAGATCTTGTGTCAAGTTTGAACTCCCTACTCACACATTTATGTACATTTTTAAGATCAAACACAGAGCACAGAGGGAGAGAGAATGGTGACAGTTATTTTTTTGTAACAAAGAAACATGTTGTTACAAGGCAGAGTGAAGTGAAAATTTTTTTTTAATTTTTTTCCCAGACGTAGCTGTCAAGGATAACATAGAAACTGTCGATAATGGAAATCATTACAACTCCAAAGACAATGACAATGACAAAACAGAAGAAGAGCTCAGTGAGAGCAGTGAGACCACGTCCTCAACAACAGAAAGTGATGTGTCCGATGTAGAGATGGACAGCTATAGCGAGGATCCTTTTGCTTGGGATAAACAGGTTTTTAGAAATTTTCACAATTTCAATTTTTATTTGAAGTAGTTAATTTTATTCTTGGCTGGAAAGTTCTTTTTGTATAAATACCTTCAGCAAGAGTCTTAAACTGCAAACTGAGTGTCTGAGAAATACTTGATTTTCATTTAGGTAGATGTTTCTTTATTGGAAATGCCTTCAGCTCGAGTCAAGAGGTATTGCCCCCAGCAAAAAATTAATTCAGTTATTAAAGATCTGTGTTCATCTACACTGTGGACCCACTTCCTAAAATTGGAATGTTCTTGCAGGGCTGCAATGTACTATGATATAAATATATATAAAAACTAAAACTAAAGTGGAGGTGGCTAGTGGAAGTGAGGCGTGCCACCAATACTGAGGTGAAGAGTGAGATAATATAGCCCTGAAAGATGATTTAAATTCATTTATTCTTACAACATTTACGATAATTTTGGGTGCAAATCCTGTGCATGTTGCTCAGAGGTGAATAGCAAAGGATATTCAGAGTCTGAGTAGCCAATCAGAGGGCACCCTCAATGATATCCACTGTTTTTGGTATTACTAATATATTATGATATATACAAATGTAATAAGAATATTATATTTATCAAAGGGTAATGGATCTCCAGGAATGCAAACCAGCCCAACCCCTCCTCCCACTGCAGAGAAAGGTAAGTGCTGTACCTTTTTGCTTATGCTATAGCCACCAAAGCACTCACTCTTCAATGGTCCTTTTTACAGTTGTGGGCTTGGTGGCCAAGCCTTTAAACAGGAGTGAGGCTAAGGGTGACCCTGTTGTGATAGAGACCTGTATCTAGTTAGCATTACATCAAAGAAATTTGCAATTGAATAGCGGCAACATCTCTATCATAACAAGGTCACCCTTAGCCTCACTCCTGTTCAAAGGCTTGGCCACCAAGCCCACAACTGTAAAAAGGACTGTTGAGTGTTGTAAACCCAGCCACAAGAAACACTGGGGTATGGAATATTTGGCACCGGTATCAACCCTTCCTTTCCTGTGGCTGTGTGTTAAGCCATATTGCCCGAAATTTGCTAACAGTTTTGTATCCTTGTGATTTAGTCACCTTTTTTCATGATAATTTCATTTTTAGTGTTGCATTGCACATCCTTACTGTACTTTTAAGTAGAGAGGGGGTAAGTCTCTGAAGAAACTATGGTTCTGTGTCGATGGGAGTAACAATGTAATTTGGGTTTGATCAACGAGTTGATAATAATATTATAAACTGGCCATTGTAAGGAGTTTCAAAGCTGATTATGTTTCCAGCGTAAGCCCTTCGTCAGAGCAAATGAACTTTGTGTACTTTTATGTAATTTTACCTGTGGTAAACAATTGATTTCACCTTTTAAACCCCTAACAGTGACCAGCATCTAATTTCTCCTTACAATATCAGCCCTGAATCACACATTAAGGTCAGGAGAATAAAGAAAATGATCACCGACTAAAAAAGCTCTTGATTGTTAAACAAATTCTCCTTGTCAGCACCTCAGGAAATGTTTAGATAACAGTGTGGAGAATATGCATGCTGATGTTAGAGGTGTAAAGGGTGAATCTTGTCATTTTTTGTAGTTATGGTTTCTATTTGGGAAGGAAATCAGTGCAAAAAAGCTCAGTTGACACTCATGGAGATTAGTGCTGCCATTGCAAATAAAGTGGTAAGTTAGATTTTTCTCTTGTTACATTTGATTTTTTCATTTGCTATCATGTGATGACAGCTGTTACAATTATTGAATTGTTACAAATTCCCAGTCTCTTATTTTATTACAATGTTAAATGTTGGTGCTAAGGCTGAGCGTACTTAATTTTTTTCTGTTTTGAGCTTGAAAACGTTCTTAAAATGTTCTTAAAGTTGTGTGGTAATTAATCAATTCAGACGGGATCAGACTAAGTTCGACTACAAACTGAGTTGTAGTTGTGTATCACGCAATAACCGCATTTTTAATGTTAGAAAATGTCCTCAAGTATTTGTTAACTGTTAGACCCCAGTTTTACATTTTTTTTACCTTGAGTTTTATTTTTACTTCTCACCAAAATAAAAAAAATATGAGTCGTACTGACTCTCAGCCTGGGTATGTTCTTGGTATGTTCTTTAAATTTTGGTTAATCTCAGCCTGAACGTTCTTATAAGAAATTTCTTATAAAGAAAAGAGTGTATTTAAAAGCCATAACGATTAAATGGGAAAACACTTGTGTCAATCTCTTCCAAACGTCTTTAAATATGGCTGGGCATTTGGATGTATAGTTTGTATCTTCTAGTTGCTGTTCCCTTGACAAAATGCTGTTAGGGGGAATTTGGCAGCTTAACATCTGCATGATGCTCTAGCAGAATCAAGCATTCACGGTCATCAAAAGACTTTATTGATAATAGAAACCATACTTTTCTTTTTCTCTCCATTTCAGGACTCTCATAAAAGCCACACGGGATATGTGCAGTTTTCTGTTGTTGTCTCTGTGACTCTGGCATTTATTCCTCTACTTTTTCGTCTCTATAACACAACAGTAAGTCTACCGTCATATATTATTACACTAGTTAACTGTTACTCTGTCTACCTGATGTACTGTGCCTGCTTAACTTTCATTTCTTCCCGAGGTATAAAATAATGAAATATGGATACATGTTTTGGGGTTATTCATTTCTAGTGTGGTTAGCAAGATAGACTACTGAGTAGTTCTGGTTTTATCAATTGAGTTAGAGCGAATGGCAGAGGGTTAATGCTCGAAACGTCAGCTTTGAAGCTACGGTGGCCAATTAACATTATCAGCTCAGTTGATAAAACCAAAATGACCTTGTTACCCCCACCGACGCAGCACCATAGTTTCTTTATAAACTTACCCTCTTTATTTATTCGACTCGTGAGTACTGTAGGTTGACTGAGGACCAGTGAGTCAGATTGGAAGTTGTTCAGTCAGCTTTTCGGACTTTCGGCTAGTGTGTCAGTTGGTTGGTCGAACACTCAATTAGCTAGAGAGTCACTAAATCTAGTGAGTTACACTAAGTCAACCAATCAGTTAGTCCGTCAGTCAGTTAGTCCGTCAGTCAGTTATTCCGTCAATCAGTCAGTTTCTTGTTCAGTGAGCCAGCCTCTCCAACGGTCAATCAGTCAGTAAAGCAGACAGTCTTTCTCGTCGCTCTGACGAAGGGCTGACGTTCGAAACGTCAGCTTTTAAACTCTTTACGGTGGCCAATATATTATCGACTCAATTGATAAAACTAAAATAGTGTATATCTCAGTCAGGCAGCGGGACAATCCAGTCAGCCAGGCATTCAGCCGTCTTCATGTCAGTCAGGAGCCATTTCCTTTTGCGTTTATCAAACCGTTTATTTACTTATTTATTTTTCTATTTATTTGTAAAACAAACTGTGTGAAACTATACTGCTGTTAATTACTGCATGCAATTAATTGTCTTTCTCTTTGGTTGAAGGGAAATATAGGAGATCTTTTGTTAAGCAATAGTGAAGATCTCTTGTGTAAAATGTTCGGATATTCATTATGGTATGTATTTATAGCCTTTATGTGTGTTCTACTTTTTATGCAACAAATATTTTAACTTCCCTCAGTACTAACCTTTCTCAATATTTTTTCTTCCTTAATGTCTTCCAAGGTCACGTGTCATTGTTGTTATTAGCATGCAGGAGAGGTTCTTTCTGAGTTTCTCGTTTTTCTTCCTGCTGTGTGTGGCAGAAAAATCCTATAGAGAGGTGAGCAAGTAGTGCACTCTGTGAAAGATTCTCAGTATTGAAAATTTCCATTCCTTTTCCTGTTTCCCTGAAAGTATGATAAACCCTTTAACTCCCCGAAGTGATTAACATGGAACTGCTTTCTGTAATGTCTTCACATTATCCAGTAAACAGGTAATGAAAATACTCAAACTTACCGGGTGGAAGTTGTGATCTGTATTCGATTGCGTTTCTCCAAAAAAACTCTATTGATATCTCATTCTGACACTGTTGTTCCGTGTATTTATTTCAGCGATGTCTGTACGCAAAGTTATTTGGTTGGCTCACGTCGTCGCGAAAGTCTCGCCGAGCAGGGCTCCCTCACTTTCGTCTCCACAAAGTACGGAATATAAAGACCTGGTTGTCGCTCAGATCTCTGTTAAAGGTTAGCTCGCACTGATCTCTGTTAAAGGTTAGCTCGCACTGATCTCTGTTAAAGGTTAGCTCGCACTGATCTCTGTTAAAGGTTAGCTCGCACTGATCTCTGTTAAAGGTTAGCTGACACTGATCTCTGTTAAAGGTTAGCTCGCACTGATCTCTGTTAAAGGTTAGCTGACACTGATCTCTGTTAAAGGTTAGCTCGCACTGATCTCTGTTAAAGGTTAGCTCGCACTGATCTCTGTTAAAGGTTAGCTCGCACTGATCTCTGTTAAAGGTTAGCTCGCACTGATCTCTGTTAAAGGTTAGCTCGCACTGATCTCTGTTAAAGGTTAGCTCGCACTGATCTCTGTTAAAGGTTAGCTCGCACTGATCTCTGTTAAAGGTTAGCTCGCACTGATCTCTGTTAAAGGTTAGCTCGCACTGATCTCTGTTAAAGGTTAGCTCGCACTGATCTCTGTTAAAGGTTAGCTCGCACTGATCTCTGTTAAAGGTTAGCTCGCACTGATCTCTGTTAAAGGTTAGCTCGCACTGATCTCTGTTAAAGGTTAGCTCGCACTGATCTCTGTTAAAGGTTAGCTCGCACTGATCTCTGTTAAAGGTTAGCTCGCACTGATCTCTGTTAAAGGTTAGCTCGCACTGATCTCTGTTAAAGGTTAGCTCGCACTGATCTCTGTTAAAGGTTAGCTTGCACTGATCTCTGTTAAAGGTTAGCTTGCACTGATCTCTGTTAAAGGTTAGCTCGCACTGATCTCTGTTAAAGGTTAGCTCGCACTGATCTCTGTTAAAGGTTAGCTCGCACTGATCTCTGTTAAAGGTTAGCTTGCACTGATCTCTGTTAAAGGTTAGCTTGCACTGATCTCTGTTAAAGGTTAGCTCGCACTGATCTCTGTTAAAGGTTAGCTCGCACTGATCTCTGTTAAAGGTTAGCTCGCACTGATCTCTGTTAAAGGTTAGCTTGCACTGATCTCTGTTAAAGGTTAGCTTGCACTGATCTCTGTTAAAGGTTAGCTCGCACTGATCTCTGTTAAAGGTTAGCTCGCACTGATCTCTGTTAAAGGTTAGCTCGCACTGATCTCTGTTAAAGGTTAGCTCGCACTGATCTCTGTTAAAGGTTAGCTCGCACTGATCTCTGTTAAAGGTTAGCTCGCACTGATCTCTGTTAAAGGTTAGCTCGCACTGATCTCTGTTAAAGGTTAGCTCGCACTGATCTCTGTTAAAGGTTAGCTCGCACTGATCTCTGTTAAAGGTTAGCTCGCACTGATCTCTGTTAAAGGTTAGCTCGCACTGATCTCTGTTAAAGGTTAGCTCGCACTGATCTCTGTTAAAGGTTAGCTCGCACTGATCTCTGTTAAAGGTTAGCTCGCACTGATCTCTGTTAAAGGTTAGCTCGCACTGATCTCTGTTAAAGGTTAGCTTGCACTGATCTCTGTTAAAGGTTAGCTTGCACTGATCTCTGTTAAAGGTTAGCTCGCACTGATCTCTGTTAAAGGTTAGCTCGCACTGATCTCTGTTAAAGGTTAGCTTGCACTGATCTCTGTTAAAGGTTAGCTTGCACTGATCTCTGTTAAAGGTTAGCTCGCACTGATCTCTGTTAAAGGTTAGCTCGCACTGATCTCTGTTAAAGGTTAGCTCGCACTGATCTCTGTTAAAGGTTAGCTTGCACTGATCTCTGTTAAAGGTTAGCTTGCACTGATCTCTGTTAAAGGTTAGCTCGCACTGATCTCTGTTAAAGGTTAGCTCGCACTGATCTCTGTTAAAGGTTAGTTCGCACTGATCTCTGTTAAAGGTTAGCTCGCACTGATCTCTGTTAAAGGTTAGCTCGCACTGATCTCTGTTAAAGGTTAGCTTGCACTGATCTCTGTTAAAGGTTAGCTTGCACTGATCTCTGTTAAAGGTTAGCTTGCACTGATCTCTGTTAAAGGTTAGCTTGCACTGATCTCTGTTAAAGGTTAGCTCGCACTGATCTCTGTTAAAGGTTAGCTCGCACTGATCTCTGTTAAAGGTTAGCTCGCACTAATCTCTGTTAAAGGTTAGCTCGCACTGATCTCTGTTAAAGGTTAGCTCGCACTGATCTCTGTTAAAGGTTAGCTCGCACTGATCTCTGTTAAAGGTTAGGTCGCACTGATCTCTGTTAAAGGTTAGCTCGCACTGATCTCTGTTAAAGGTTAGCTCGCACTAATCTCTGTTAAAGGTTAGCTCGCACTGATCTCTGTTAAAGGTTAGCTCGCACTGATCTCTGTTAAAGGTTAGCTCGCACTGATCTCTGTTAAAGGTTAGCTCGCACTGATCTCTGTTAAAGGTTAGCTCGCACTGATCTCTGTTAAAGGTTAGCTCGCACTGATCTCTGTTAAAGGTTAGCTCGCACTGATCTCTGTTAAAGGTTAGCTTGCACTGATCTCTGTTAAAGGTTAGCTCGCACTGATCTCTGTTAAAGGTTAGCTCGCACTGATCTCTGTTAAAGGTTAGCTCGCACTGATCTCTGTTAAAGGTTAGCTCGCACTGATCTCTGTTAAAGGTTAGCTCGCACTGATCTCTGTTAAAGGTTAGCTCGCACTGATCTCTGTTAAAGGTTAGCTCGCACTGATCTCTGTTAAAGGTTAGCTCGCACTGATCTCTGTTAAAGGTTAGCTCGCACTGATCTCTGTTAAAGGTTAGCTCGCACTGATCTCTGTTAAAGGTTAGCTCGCACTGATCTCTGTTAAAGGTTAGCTCGCACTGATCTCTGTTAAAGGTTAGCTCGCACTGATCTCTGTTAAAGGTTAGCTCGCACTGATCTCTGTTAAAGGTTAGCTCGCACTGATCTCTGTTAAAGGTTAGCTCGCACTGATCTCTGTTAAAGGTTAGCTCGCACTGATCTCTGTTAAAGGTTAGCTCGCACTGATCTCTGTTAAAGGTTAGCTCGCACTGATCTCTGTTAAAGGTTAGCTCGCACTGATCTCTGTTAAAGGTTAGCTCGCACTGATCTCTGTTAAAGGTTAGC
This sequence comes from Stylophora pistillata, assembly GCF_964205215.1. Lineage (NCBI taxonomy): Eukaryota > Metazoa > Cnidaria > Anthozoa > Scleractinia > Pocilloporidae > Stylophora > Stylophora pistillata. The sequence continues at coordinate 25,508,003 of NC_142520.1, forward strand.
TCGCACTGATCTCTGTTAAAGGTTAGCTCGCACTGATCTCTGTTAAAGGTTAGCTCGCACTGATCTCTGTTAAAGGTTAGCTCGCACTGATCTCTGTTAAAGGTTAGCTCGCACTGATCTCTGTTAAAGGTTAGCTCGCACTGATCTCTGTTAAAGGTTAGCTCGCACTGATCTCTGTTAAAGGTTAGCTCGCACTGATCTCTGTTAAAGGTTAGCTTGCACTGATCTCTGTTAAAGGTTAGCTTGCACTGATCTCTGTTAAAGGTTAGCTCGCACTGATCTCTGTTAAAGGTTAGCTCGCACTGATCTCTGTTAAAGGTTAGCTTGCACTGATCTCTGTTAAAGGTTAGCTTGCACTGATCTCTGTTAAAGGTTAGCTCGCACTGATCTCTGTTAAAGGTTAGCTCGCACTGATCTCTGTTAAAGGTTAGCTCGCACTGATCTCTGTTAAAGGTTAGCTTGCACTGATCTCTGTTAAAGGTTAGCTTGCACTGATCTCTGTTAAAGGTTAGCTCGCACTGATCTCTGTTAAAGGTTAGCTCGCACTGATCTCTGTTAAAGGTTAGCTCGCACTGATCTCTGTTAAAGGTTAGCTTGCACTGATCTCTGTTAAAGGTTAGCTTGCACTGATCTCTGTTAAAGGTTAGCTCGCACTGATCTCTGTTAAAGGTTAGCTCGCACTGATCTCTGTTAAAGGTTAGTTCGCACTGATCTCTGTTAAAGGTTAGCTCGCACTGATCTCTGTTAAAGGTTAGCTCGCACTGATCTCTGTTAAAGGTTAGCTTGCACTGATCTCTGTTAAAGGTTAGCTTGCACTGATCTCTGTTAAAGGTTAGCTCGCACTGATCTCTGTTAAAGGTTAGCTTGCACTGATCTCTGTTAAAGGTTAGCTCGCACTGATCTCTGTTAAAGGTTAGCTCGCACTGATCTCTGTTAAAGGTTAGCTCGCACTAATCTCTGTTAAAGGTTAGCTCGCACTGATCTCTGTTAAAGGTTAGCTCGCACTGATCTCTGTTAAAGGTTAGCTCGCACTGATCTCTGTTAAAGGTTAGGTCGCACTGATCTCTGTTAAAGGTTAGCTCGCACTGATCTCTGTTAAAGGTTAGCTCGCACTGATCTCTGTTAAAGGTTAGCTCGCACTGATCTCTGTTAAAGGTTAGCTCGCACTGATCTCTGTTAAAGGTTAGCTCGCACTGATCTCTGTTAAAGGTTAGCTTGCACTGATCTCTGTTAAAGGTTAGCTTGCACTGATCTCTGTTAAAGGTTAGCTCGCACTGATCTCTGTTAAAGGTTAGCTCGCACTGATCTCTGTTAAAGGTTAGCTCGCACTGATCTCTGTTAAAGGTTAGCTTGCACTGATCTCTGTTAAAGGTTAGCTCGCACTGATCTCTGTTAAAGGTTAGCTCGCACTGATCTCTGTTAAAGGTTAGCTCGCACTGATCTCTGTTAAAGGTTAGCTCGCACTGATCTCTGTTAAAGGTTAGCTCGCACTGATCTCTGTTAAAGGTTAGCTCGCACTGATCTTTGTTAAAGGTTAGCTCGCACTGATCTCTGTTAAAGGTTAGCTCGCACTGATCTCTGTTAAAGGTTAGCTCGCACTGATCTCTGTTAAAGGTTAGCTCGCACTGATCTCTGTTAAAGGTTAGCTCGCACTGATCTCTGTTAAAGGTTAGCTCGCACTGATCTCTGTTAAAGGTTAGCTCGCACTGATCTCTGTTAAAGGTTAGCTCGCACTGATCTCTGTTAAAGGTTAGCTCGCACTGATCTCTGTTAAAGGTTAGCTCGCACTGATCTCTGTTAAAGGTTAGCTCGCACTGATCTCTGTTAAAGGTTAGGTCGCACTGATCTCTGTTAAAGGTTAGCTCGCACTGATCTCTGTTAAAGGTTAGCTCGCACTGATCTCTGTTAAAGGTTAGCTCGCACTGATCTCTGTTAAAGGTTAGCTCGCACTGATCTCTGTTAAAGGTTAGCTTGCACTGATCTCTGTTAAAGGTTAGCTCGCACTGATCTCTGTTAAAGGTTAGCTCGCACTGATCTCTGTTAAAGGTTAGCTCGCACTGATCTCTGTTAAAGGTTAGCTCGCACTGATCTCTGTTAAAGGTTAGCTCGCACTGATCTCTGTTAAAGGTTAGCTCGCACTGATCTCTGTTAAAGGTTAGCTCGCACTGATCTCTGTTAAAGGTTAGCTTGCACTGATCTCTGTTAAAGGTTAGCTCGCACTGATCTCTGTTAAAGGTTAGCTCGCACTGATCTCTGTTAAAGGTTAGCTCGCACTGATCTCTGTTAAAGGTTAGGTCGCACTGATCTCTGTTAAAGGTTAGCTCGCACTGATCTCTGTTAAAGGTTAGCTCGCACTGATCTCTGTTAAAGGTTAGCTTGCACTGATCTCTGTTAAAGGTTAGCTCGCACTGATCTCTGTTAAAGGTTAGCTCGCACTGATCTCTGTTAAAGGTTAGCTTGCACTGATCTCTGTTAAAGGTTAGCTCGCACTGATCTCTGTTAAAGGTTAGCTCGCACTGATCTCTGTTAAAGGTTAGCTCGCACTGATCTCTGTTAAAGGTTAGCTCGCACTGATCTCTGTTAAAGGTTAGCTCGCACTGATCTCTGTTAAAGGTTAGCTTGCACTGATCTCTGTTAAAGGTTAGCTCGCACTGATCTCTGTTAAAGGTTAGCTCGCACTGATCTCTGTTAAAGGTTAGGTCGCACTGATCTCTGTTAAAGGTTAGCTCGCACTGATCTCTGTTAAAGGTTAGCTCGCACTGATCTCTGTTAAAGGTTAGCTTGCACTGATCTCTGTTAAAGGTTAGCTTGCACTGATCTCTGTTAAAGGTTAGCTCGCACTGATCTCTGTTAAAGGTTAGCTCGCACTGATCTCTGTTAAAGGTTAGCTTGCACTGATCTCTGTTAAAGGTTAGCTTGCACTGATCTCTGTTAAAGGTTAGCTCGCACTGATCTCTGTTAAAGGTTAGCTCGCACTGATCTCTGTTAAAGGTTAGCTCGCACTGATCTCTGTTAAAGGTTAGCTTGCACTGATCTCTGTTAAAGGTTAGCTTGCACTGATCTCTGTTAAAGGTTAGCTCGCACTGATCTCTGTTAAAGGTTAGCTCGCACTGATCTCTGTTAAAGGTTAGCTCGCACTGATCTCTGTTAAAGGTTAGCTTGCACTGATCTCTGTTAAAGGTTAGCTTGCACTGATCTCTGTTAAAGGTTAGCTCGCACTGATCTCTGTTAAAGGTTAGCTCGCACTGATCTCTGTTAAAGGTTAGTTCGCACTGATCTCTGTTAAAGGTTAGCTCGCACTGATCTCTGTTAAAGGTTAGCTCGCACTGATCTCTGTTAAAGGTTAGCTTGCACTGATCTCTGTTAAAGGTTAGCTTGCACTGATCTCTGTTAAAGGTTAGCTCGCACTGATCTCTGTTAAAGGTTAGCTTGCACTGATCTCTGTTAAAGGTTAGCTCGCACTGATCTCTGTTAAAGGTTAGCTCGCACTGATCTCTGTTAAAGGTTAGCTCGCACTAATCTCTGTTAAAGGTTAGCTCGCACTGATCTCTGTTAAAGGTTAGCTCGCACTGATCTCTGTTAAAGGTTAGCTCGCACTGATCTCTGTTAAAGGTTAGGTCGCACTGATCTCTGTTAAAGGTTAGCTCGCACTGATCTCTGTTAAAGGTTAGCTCGCACTGATCTCTGTTAAAGGTTAGCTCGCACTGATCTCTGTTAAAGGTTAGCTCGCACTGATCTCTGTTAAAGGTTAGCTCGCACTGATCTCTGTTAAAGGTTAGCTTGCACTGATCTCTGTTAAAGGTTAGCTTGCACTGATCTCTGTTAAAGGTTAGCTCGCACTGATCTCTGTTAAAGGTTAGCTCGCACTGATCTCTGTTAAAGGTTAGCTCGCACTGATCTCTGTTAAAGGTTAGCTTGCACTGATCTCTGTTAAAGGTTAGCTCGCACTGATCTCTGTTAAAGGTTAGCTCGCACTGATCTCTGTTAAAGGTTAGCTCGCACTGATCTCTGTTAAAGGTTAGCTCGCACTGATCTCTGTTAAAGGTTAGCTCGCACTGATCTCTGTTAAAGGTTAGCTCGCACTGATCTTTGTTAAAGGTTAGCTCGCACTGATCTCTGTTAAAGGTTAGCTCGCACTGATCTCTGTTAAAGGTTAGCTCGCACTGATCTCTGTTAAAGGTTAGCTCGCACTGATCTCTGTTAAAGGTTAGCTCGCACTGATCTCTGTTAAAGGTTAGCTCGCACTGATCTCTGTTAAAGGTTAGCTCGCACTGATCTCTGTTAAAGGTTAGCTCGCACTGATCTCTGTTAAAGGTTAGCTCGCACTGATCTCTGTTAAAGGTTAGCTCGCACTGATCTCTGTTAAAGGTTAGCTCGCACTGATCTCTGTTAAAGGTTAGGTCGCACTGATCTCTGTTAAAGGTTAGCTCGCACTGATCTCTGTTAAAGGTTAGCTCGCACTGATCTCTGTTAAAGGTTAGCTCGCACTGATCTCTGTTAAAGGTTAGCTCGCACTGATCTCTGTTAAAGGTTAGCTTGCACTGATCTCTGTTAAAGGTTAGCTCGCACTGATCTCTGTTAAAGGTTAGCTCGCACTGATCTCTGTTAAAGGTTAGCTCGCACTGATCTCTGTTAAAGGTTAGCTCGCACTGATCTCTGTTAAAGGTTAGCTCGCACTGATCTCTGTTAAAGGTTAGCTCGCACTGATCTCTGTTAAAGGTTAGCTCGCACTGATCTCTGTTAAAGGTTAGCTTGCACTGATCTCTGTTAAAGGTTAGCTCGCACTGATCTCTGTTAAAGGTTAGCTCGCACTGATCTCTGTTAAAGGTTAGCTCGCACTGATCTCTGTTAAAGGTTAGGTCGCACTGATCTCTGTTAAAGGTTAGCTCGCACTGATCTCTGTTAAAGGTTAGCTCGCACTGATCTCTGTTAAAGGTTAGCTTGCACTGATCTCTGTTAAAGGTTAGCTCGCACTGATCTCTGTTAAAGGTTAGCTCGCACTGATCTCTGTTAAAGGTTAGCTTGCACTGATCTCTGTTAAAGGTTAGCTCGCACTGATCTCTGTTAAAGGTTAGCTCGCACTGATCTCTGTTAAAGGTTAGCTCGCACTGATCTCTGTTAAAGGTTAGCTCGCACTGATCTCTGTTAAAGGTTAGCTCGCACTGATCTCTGTTAAAGGTTAGCTTGCACTGATCTCTGTTAAAGGTTAGCTCGCACTGATCTCTGTTAAAGGTTAGCTCGCACTGATCTCTGTTAAAGGTTAGGTCGCACTGATCTCTGTTAAAGGTTAGCTCGCACTGATCTCTGTTAAAGGTTAGCTCGCACTGATCTCTGTTAAAGGTTAGCTCGCACTGATCTCTGTTAAAGGTTAGGTCGCACTGATCTCTGTTAAAGGTTAGCTCGCACTGATCTCTGTTAAAGGTTAGCTCGCACTGATCTCTGTTAAAGGTTAGCTCGCACTGATCTCTGTTAAAGGTTAGCTCGCACTGATCTCTGTTAAAGGTTAGCTTGCACTGATCTCTGTTAAAGGTTAGCTCGCACTGATCTCTGTTAAAGGTTAGCTCGCACTGATCTCTGTTAAAGGTTAGCTCGCACTGATCTCTGTTAAAGGTTAGCTTGCACTGATCTCTGTTAAAGGTTAGCTCGCACTGATCTCTGTTAAAGGTTAGCTCGCACTGATCTCTGTTAAAGGTTAGCTCGCACTGATCTCTGTTAAAGGTTAGCTCGCACTGATCTCTGTTAAAGGTTAGCTTGCACTGATCTCTGTTAAAGGTTAGCTCGCACTGATCTCTGTTAAAGGTTAGCTTGCACTGATCTCTGTTAAAGGTTAGCTCGCACTGATCTCTGTTAAAGGTTAGCTCGCACTGATCTCTGTTAAAGGTTAGCTCGCACTGATCTCTGTTAAAGGTTAGCTCGCACTGATCTCTGTTAAAAGGTTAGCTCGCGCTGATCTCTGTTAAACGTCAGCTTGCACTTCATAACGGTTAAGATATGAAGTAGTGGTTCAGGCTGCGTTCTGAGTTTACGGAGAGAAATCAAACCTTTCGAAATTTATCCTCAAATGTGCTGAAACTTCGACTGCAGACGCCGTCATTTTTAATCTTGCTTTGTAACCTAGCCCCAACTTGTGACGTGCAGGCCCTCTTTTCTAATCTCGTGGCATATCGTTTGAATGTTTAGGAACGACATAGAGTACGAGACTGGCTATGTTTCTTGCCCTCGTTCATCTGCAGATGAGCTTCTTTTTCTCTTTTTTCTCCCTTTGATTTCACTTGGTTATTATCATTACTATTATTTTTTTAACCTACCATCTGCTTTAAGCTAAACAAGACAAGGCTGTAGCGTTGAGAAGGAAAGACGCCCTTGCTTCCATCTACTTCTTCCCAACTTCCTTTCTTCTCCCCCATGCGGTTACCGGTCGTTTCTTATCCAGTTAGATCGTTTGGTACCCAGCTAGTCGAGTCAGTTGATACGAACCGACTCAAACCTCTGTACGAACTGACTCAAACCTGGGCACGAATCGATTGCATTTAGGTACGAAACGACCTTCCCCCTCCCCTCCCCCCCTCGTCGTACCTCCTTCCGTACCGTTTTTCTGTACAGAAGACGCTGTCCTGTAACCTTCCCAGCCTTACACTGATCGTTCTAATGTTCTTTGAATTTAGAGACGAGGACCTCAGAGATCAGTAGACATGATTGTATCGTCCTCTTTTATACTTGGCATGGTTCTAGTGATCCTCATGTGTGTTCAGGTGAGTCAGAGCCACATGCTCTCTGTTTTGAAATTAATGTCGAAATTTTAAAGTTAGATGCACTTAATGTTCGCTAAAATTCGGTTATGTTCTCGTCAAAACTTCATTCAAATTCTTGTCTCTTTGCAGCTTATCAAGGGAAATGAAAAAGAGAGATTCCTGTCCATATTATTTAACTGGGAAGTGTCAATATGGTAAGTGATGAAGAGGTAGCTGCCAATCAGTCAATAAGTCAGTCATTCAGGCAATGAAACAATTAGTCAAATGAGTCGGTCAATCAGTCAATCAACTAGTTAATAAATCAGTCAGCCAGTTAATTAACCAGTCAGTCAGTCAATCAATCAGTCAGTCAATCACTCAGTTAGTCAATCAACCCATTAGTCAATCAGTCAGCCAGTCAATCAATCAATAAATCAAACAATCAGTCAGTCAGTCAATCAGTCAGTCAGTCAATCAGTCAGTCAGTCAGTCAATCAATTAGTCAGGAAATTAATCAGTGACAGTCAATCAATCAGTCAGTCAATCAGTTAGTCAGCTAATTAATTAGTGACGGTCAATCAGTCAGTCAATCAATCAGTCAGTCAATCAATCAGTCAGTCAGTCGGCAGCCAGCCAGCCAACCAGTCCGTCAGTTCGTCAATTAGTTGGTCAGTCAATCCGTCTGACCCAGAAAGCTTCGAGTAAATCCTCAGAGACACCTTTACAGCTACCTTATTAATCATCGAATTGCGCAGTCCTGTTTATACATGCGTGTCCATTTGTTTTGCCTTCAGGTGCCTTGTGTTGTCGGTCTATGTACTGCGGTTCATGACGCTAGGATCCAAGATCAACAGTAAATTCACGAACACTTCAGGATTACTAACAGAGCAAGTGAGTAAATGATGAACAGTGATTTAACAAATTCAACGTTTGAGTCCTTGTGGCTCAAGATACGTCCGAGTTTTCTACTCCAGTATTATGTCTCAGTTTCACCAATAAGTGTAAGTCATACATTTTAGTGAAAAGCGAGTGATCATCTGTCGGCTCATTGTCCCTGTTATTTTTTTTTTCCGCCTGTGTGGTTTACACCTCCGTATCGGTGAAGGTGCTGGTTATTTAGCTTCACTTCGGTGAGCAATTGCTAAGCATAATATGTCTATTTTTTTTTTTTTTTTTTCTGTGTGTGTGTTCACTTTAGATCAATCTTTACCTTCAAATGGAAAAAGCCCCTCATAAAAAAGACGACCTGACAATAGCTAACCACGTGCTTCAGCTGGCCTCGAAACTACTCAAGGTAATGTTATGTTTTGTTTCTTTTGTACTGAGAGAGACAGAGGGAATGTGTTAGGAACCTGTATCAAGCGTTGTTCGTGAAGAGAAATGAGAGTTTCAGTTTCATACGATCATAGTTTCTGTGTGGTTAAAGTTTTGAATCTTTTATTTCGGGAACGACGTGTGCGCACTGATATTCACGGAGTTCAGGTCGATTGCTGTAGAGAATTCCTAAGTAATTAGAATTGCCCTACCAGATCCATCCACTTCTAAGTTTTATCCATTAATTGTGCAATCTGTTTGAAAGCTGTAGAAAACTTTAGAAAAATGCTTATTATTTTTAAACTTGACCTTTCTGGCCGGCCAGGTATGACTAAGGCTCAGCGATGTTCTATCCACCTAAAAAAGCCAGACTGGTTTGCTGATTTTTCGCGCAATTCTGTTTGGGGTTTGACATTGAAAAACTTTCCGCGATTGACCACACTTCCAGCAAATCGGCATTAGCGAAGGTTTCGCGAGTATGTGCTGAATGCAAATCTTACTATATTGCCTTTGATCTTGTTGAGAAGCTCTACTACAAACAACACTAACAGTTGTTTCCTCTGCTTGTCAGGAAATTGAGAGCCCATTCAAGATGTCAGGTTTATCCATGAACCCGTTACTTTATAACATCACCAGGGTTGTCGTGCTCTCCCTGTTCTCTGGAGTGATGTCGGATCTTCTAGGCTTTAGACTAAAGGTTAGAGATAAAGAACTGATTCTTCCTGTTTTTTGTTTGTTTATTTAACTGGTTTTGAGTCTTTGCTTTTCACCATTTTGACCTTGAATCTTTCGACTTCTTCTATCCCCTGCACTCTTCAAAAAGCCATGATCATAGGACTTTTATTTGAACTTAGCAAAAATTTTTGTATCTATTTTTGAGAGTACTTCGTTATCGATAGGCACACAAAGATAATTAAAGGACCTCTCGAAGAGGCATCAACCCCTTTACATCCTAAATTCTCCAGTAGTTGTTCTCCAGACATTTCCAGTGGTACTGACAAGAAGAATTTGTTTAAAACCATTCATAAGCTTTTGTAGTTCAAGGCCATTTCATCCTCGTGATCCTAATGTTGATATTTTCAAGGTCACCTCACAGGAAAATCAGCAATGATGAAACCGTTGTAAACCACTATTCCACCCTAAGTCTTCAAGTTCGGCAATTTGCCATCGTTTTCCAAATTCTCCGTCGTTAGCTATCCTTTTTCTGCTTTCATTTGTTCTCGCCCCTTTGGTGTTTCTCTACTTCTTTGTCAGTAAAACATTTTTGCTAGTGTTCATTCCGTCAGGTCAAACCTCTGAAACTATCAATACCTCGAGTATTGTGACGTATGAAGTCCACGTGATCGTAAGGTGTCAATGCCTGCGTGGATGTCTCGTCATCGTGCGCGAACCCCTCGCGTGCTTCACAAGAAGCGATCTCTTGTTAAATGCTCATGTTAACTTGGAGAGAAGTCGTCTTTTATTTCACATTTTCACTTTCTTTTCAGGTTTGGAAAATCAAGACGTAGCATCAAATGGACAAAAAAAAAAAAAAAGAGGCAAATTATTTATATTTAACTTAACACGCGTTTTATTTTTCTGTCAAATGAAGTTGTATACATTTTATTATAACCACACGAAGTGGTGATGATATAAAAAGGGCTTGTAAGGCCCAATATTGACAAAAGAGGTGGTCAGGTGAATCCTATGCGACAGTAATGAAAGGTTATCGCGTAGCGATTGATTTTTCGATTTTTGATTACTCATTTACCGAAAAAAAAAAAAAACCCATCGTTGCGTTTTGCTCTCAATGGGGTGCAAGCTCGTAATTTTGCACAAGTTCCTTTGATTTTGCACTAAATGCTGTAACCCTTGATCACGCAAATGAGTGTATTAAGTAATGGGAGAGGCAGTGGCTTGCTGGCAGACTGCAAAGCGAGAGGTTTGGGTTCGAGTCGTGACCAGTACTTTGGGTTGTGTTTGGTGCAAGATGCTTACCTGTTACCGAGTTTCTCCTCCACCCGCTGACACAAGTGAATGCCAGCAAGATGTCAAGGAAACGTGTCAAGTGCTGTGCGCGTGCGTGGCTTGAAATGAACAGCGTCCTTTCCAAAAGGAGAGGCAATACTTAAATTGGCCACCAAAGTCAACCGAAGCAAATTAGCGATCGGGTTCTTAAACTGCAAACATTTTAGCTTCTCATAATATTTTCGATATTGTCGCTTACTATTTCACGCTTCTTTTAGTCATTTGTAGCCCGAAGCAACTGTATATATTAGTGCTTACTCTGCTGTATATGGTTCGGAATTGCTAATGACTGTATACATGTCTGTCCTCCTGTTGATCAAACTACTTCTTAAAACTGACGTTAGTTGAACGGTGGTTCACGTCAGGAAAACATTTTAGATTAACGCTTTACACCCTTATATTTGTATTCAAATTCTCCACACTGTTTTTGTGACATTTTCTATGGGACAGACAGGGAGAATTTGTTTGACAATCAGGAGTTTCCTAAACTGGTGATCTTTTCCTCTCTTCTCAGGACCTTGATATTTGTTTTCAAGGGTGATATTGTCAGGAGAAATAGTCCTTTTTACAGTTGTGGGCTTGGTGGCCAAGCTTTTGGACAGGAGTGAGGCTAAGGTTGACCTTGTAATGATAGAGATGCTGCTGCTTTTCAAATGCAAATTTCTTTGTTATCATGCTAACTAGGTACAGGTCTCTATCACAACAGGGTTACCCTTAGCTTCACTCCTGTTCAAAGGCTTGGCCACCAAGCCCACAACTTTAAAAAGGACCATTAGAAGTTAGTTATATTCTTTAGAGTTTGAGGGTTAGCAAACTGGTGAAGAAAAGAACCAACAATATAAAATAAGGATTGTATTGATACTTTATTTTTAACACTGAATTTTTTTTTAAAAGTATTGTGGATCTCTTGTAAAGTTTTTGTCGAATTCTTAGTTATTCAATTTGATTAAACTCAAGATGAAATGCTTACACCGAGGTTAGTTTCCTATACTTAAAAATGTTAAATTAGTAATTGAGTTTATCGCATGACCCGTCCGGCCTCGCTCGCGCAATCCCACAGAAAACCACAGTAAAAGTTGACGTGTGTAGGGCCGGTCCCGGAAAAGCCGTCCGGCCCTGGTGCGCTTGTACGGCGACATTGTTCGCTGTTGTTGCAGAATCTTTACTGTGGTTTTCCTGTCAGCGCCAATCTATTGCATTCTATTTAAGTTTAAACGAACTTTTAAGAATTTCGCAAAAGTTCGCGGTCATATGATAAAGTGCTTATTGACTGAGTTTGTTCGGGCTGGACGGGAAAATATTTGGCTCTTGTTTATGACGTATGGCCTCGCCACGCTCGGTCCGCACGTCATGAGCTCGAGCGAATTATTTTCCCGTCCGCCCCTCCCACTCAGTCATTAAGCATTTTATCATATGACCGGCGAACGAAAGTCGCTTATCAGGACAAAAGAGGGCAGCTAACTTGACACCACTTCGCTCGAAGAAAGAGGTGGTCTCTATAAAGAGATTGCAACTAGCACCTTCGTGAGATGGGCCTCAAGTCCAAAGTGAGAGTGGTATAGAAGACGATAGTCTAAAATGGCGACCAATTTTTAAAATTTATCATCGAGAAAAAATGATCGCTATTGGAACAAAGAGAATGATTCAAAATAAAATAACTGAAAGATGTGTCTTTTGTAACCAAGTATATTGGATAACCCCTTGTGGTTTATTTCCCTAGTTTTTATGGTTGGTGTACATAACATGGCGTCTTCTATCACACAAATGCTGTGCTGTTTTTAAATCCTCGATTGAAACAGCACTTCGCCAAGTGAAACTTTGGGAGACTGTCAACTAAAAAATACTTTCTTACAGGTGGTCCGAATTTCTTCTGAAGTTGAATTTTGAAAAGTTTCAATGTTCATCCGCCATTGTGAAAAAGGGTCTTCCAGTGTGTAATGTAGTACACACTTGGGGTCAGTAGAATTGCTGAATGAAGTCACGAGTGATTCCCTTGTCCTTCGATCGTTGTTTGTCTTATTATATTACGTTGAATTTTTTTACCACAAGTAGTTCCTCGTTTTCGACGCAGTCCGTCTCAAGAGTCAACAACAACAAAAAAAAAACCCTTTAAATTGATGTTAGTGGGACGCATAGTACTCTAAAGGTATAAGTCACGCCGTGCAACTCACTCCCAGAGTTCCGCGCGTTCGTACGACGAACTTGTTCCAAGAAGGAGGAACGGCTCGTAGTCCACATGAAATAATGAGGAATCATTTTGTTTTATTGAATGATGTTGATATTTTCAGCGAAATAATTATAACACTGGTATCAATGGTGTGCCAGTCTTTTGTTTCGTGCGGAGTCCCATCCACCCACCATAAATGTACCTTCGAACGGAGAACAGACTCGTGGGCAAAAATAAGTTATCTCTTCGCTTATGAGCTACGAGTTGAAGCTTGGTTGAAGTAATGAAAATCATGAAAAATAAACAAGTTTTTTTTAATATGCACGTTTTGAAATTGAAGTAAACAAGCGTCAAGACAGAATAGGTAAATTTTTAAAAAGTTTTTCGAAAGTAAGTCTCGTTGGGTAAACAACTGATCAGCAAAGGACTTTACCATGTAACTTCTAGTGTAGGAGGTCGTCAAAAATCGATAAATATTTTTGATAATTGTCATTCTTTACGCTACGATTATTAGTACATATTTTTATCGTTTGTTTAAAAACTTTATTTACAAAGAGATGTGATGAATATTTTTCTGTTGGTTAATTAAATAACCTATATATGAACAAAACACTTTGGATTGCTTTTGTTAACAAGTTCAGCCCTCAAAAAAATATCAAAATTAATTACAGTCCTTGGAATTGTTCAGCAATTTTAAACTGATGGTCTTAAATACTAACGAAAAGATGGTAATGCTAAAAACAAATTAATGATAACCAACTTCAATTTTGTGAAAAATGCCTTTTCTTATAAGGAAATTTTGGTGATGTTTCCTTCTAAAAATGACAAGTGTTTTTCGAGGATGATAAGTGTTGGATGTACATAAGTAAAGCCTTCATAATTTTTAGAAACGATTTCTCACAGAATATTTTCACCTGTCCTTCATAAGCTTTTCTCTCGGACTTATTTACACAGCTGCCGTAATGCGTTGAAAATATATTTGACGACATTATATTGAAATTAAATTTCACAACAAGAAAAATTGAGAAACAAAGATTTCTTGCGTTTTATCTGTCAGTTCAAATCGATTACGGTTCTCACAACCCTAAATTTTCCAATCTATCAAACAGAATGACGAAAGGATTGTACTGACCTTTTATGCTCACTTGCATAATTAAAACAGGAAGTTTTAAATTAGTAATGCGCTATGTGTATCAAGTATGTCCACAAAGAAATGAGAAGATATTTTGTCAATGCTGTTATTGGTTCGTCACAGACACCTGCTAACGTTAGAGTCTTTTAATCCATCCGTAGGTGATAACAGTCAAGTCATGCAATATTTGTGGTATATCTGAGATATCAATATAGAAATTCAGTCGCTTTCGGTAAAGAATGGAGTTTGGTGCGCTTTTCATGTTGTTAGCTTCGACTGTAGTGATGACTTATTGGACATTTGGTATCGGTGAGTTGCAAACTGCAAATCATTTTCAATCTTAAATTTATCGTCCTTTCTTTGTCCAACGTTCGTGACAGGGAAAAAAAGATATCTTACTTTAGTATATACTAAAACAGTGGATGGCCTTGAAGGCGCGCTCTGATTCACCACTCAAACTCCGAATATTCTTTACTATTCACCTCCGAGCAACTCGCGCCCAAAAATATTGCAATATTTTCTGGAATAAATGAGTTAAAATCATCCTTTTTCGCAGCTCGTTAATATCCACCACTTGCCACCTCCACCTCGGTGATTGAATTTTTTTTTTTTTTAGAGAGAGATCGCACAATGTTGTTTCCAGATTACTACTTCTTTTCTGAAAGACGTTTGGTAAATCATACGATCGGAACAAAACACGTCAAGAACTTTGATGATTGTGAGCTTTTGTGCTACTTGCACGACAACTGTGTCAGTGCTAACTTCAAAAAATATCCGGAGAAAGGTGGAATAGCTTATGTCTGTGAACTGAACAACGCCACTCATCTAGAGCACGAGACAGACCTAGTTACCGACAACGTTTTCTACTACCGTGGTTCGAAGGTGGGTGCAAATCAAATTTACTTCACTAGTGGGAATGAATAACTACGGACCTTCAGCAGTGAGCTGGGCCCAGTCGTAAAAATGGCGGATAACGCTATTCAACGGATAAATCGCTTCCGACGGATAAATTGTTAACCAGTGAATAAGTGATAGCAAAACATATAGCGTTGTCGTGTTATCCGACCTTCGAACAAATGAGCCCTGGACAGCAACACCGAGGAAGACGTCAATTAAAAATTGAATTTATATTTTCATTCAGACTTCCGCGAATGGCTATGTGTTTGTCGTTTCTTATGGTGCAACGCCTCAACATTAGCATTACGCATACTGTATGAGCAGCTTTGGGTTCTAAATGGAAACTTGACTCATGATTTCATGTCGGGGTTTACATTTTCAGACCACGTAAATTTTGGTGATTTCACTTGTTTGTTCTGCAGAGGACGGCTAAGAATTGTACCAAGTTTTAAAATACACGTGCTGAGCTATTGTTCTGTTAATTAGATCTTTTGTTTTGGCACGTCGTTACCGTCGCCCTTTCTCTTTCGTTCATTTGTTTTACTTTTAAAAATCTCTGACTTCTTCTTCAGAACGCCTGCGGCAAAAATTCTCTGTGCCAAAATAACGCAGCCTGTCAGTCTGGTTTCACATTCAAGGGATATCGATGTTCGTGCCCTGCTGGATTCGAGGGCGAATATTGCGAAAATGGTACGAGTTCCTGCTTTTGTTCTTGTTGTTTTATGTGTGTGTGTTCTTCCCTTTTTGTATAGGTAATTACATGATTTCGAGTGCAATTTGGAATAAATAAGTACAGGTAAATTTTTTCAAAGAGTAACAAAATTGCACGAGCCCGTAGGGCGTGTGATTTTAAATTAATAAGGCCATCCCCTTCTTTTTTATGTTTAGCGTCGTCTGACCGACTCAGATTTTTGTGTTTTCGAAAAAATAAAGTTATATTTGTAGAGGGCAATGACACCTTATTTAAAAAAAATGTCACTTTAATCTCAAGCATAAGCAGTTGTTTACCATACAGATTTTTAGTTCGACTTTAACTACAGAGAGCACTCATTTTCCGGCGAGAGAGACTTTCTGTCCATGTGATTGGAAAACATTTAAGGTCATTCCACTGAAATAGAACCTGCGCTGAGATTTTTGTCAAACTTTGCCTGTTGACTATTTATATTGTAATAACTTGAATTTGGAAATAAAAATGAGGGGTCCCCATGTTCGTTTAGGAGCAACAGCACCTTGTTTATACCATATAAAGCCCTACAATAGCACCATGATTAAAATAACGTTTCCGACGATTGTTCCTTGCTCAACACTGAGAATTCGCCCATATTTATTTTACAAAGAGAAATTTATTACTTATTTAACCACGACGTCGATTTTTTTCTTCCTCCACTACCGCCATGTTGACTTTGTAACCACGTCTTGATGTTTCCAGGCTCCACGGATATTACGCTGAGGTACCGGGCCTCCTAGTTCCAGACTCCTTCTCCAATTTTTTTTTCTTTACCGACCGACCGACCCAAAATCAGAAAACACATTCGACAATAAACGAAAAAAAAAGGGGGATGGCCTAGTATACATAAAAAAAATACGAGATAGCTTATCATAATTGTGCAAAAGAAAAGCGCGCGCATCACAAGCAAAAATAATTTATTCAAACCTTGCAAGTGACATTGACCTTGACATTGACCTTGATATTGACCAATCATTCTGACCAATCAGAATGCCTGTTTTGTTTCCTTCTCTGCACTGAATTAACCCTCTTCTGCACTGAATTAACTCTCTTCTGCACTGATTTACCTGAAAACTGCATTTACCTTAACCAATCAGAACTGAGTAATTTTTTATTTATATTATTAGATCAATAATATATTGTACTTAAATCACTCCAAATAACTGATACCTCACACAAACACGAGGAGCCTTTAGCTCGCCTAGGCCTCTTGGTTTCTTTTCGGGCTTCGTCGTCACGTGTTAATTTTTCAAAAATGGAAAAATGAACAAATCAATTAAAAAAAAAAAAAAAAAAAAAAAAAAAACTCAGCTTACCGCAAAAATATTGCTCTAATATTCATGCTAGTACAACACTTCTAACCATGGGTCGATTAATTAACAGAGGGTTTGATTGTTTTAAATTACAATGATCGATGTCTTGATGTCTTCTTTAGTATGACGTTTACACTTTATTCCATCGTCTTTTTTCAAGAAGAGGTGGGGAGCGGCCGGGGTGTAATTCAGTCTGTATGTTTTATCTCAGCGTCTTCTTATGGAGATAAAATAAAGTGTCTTACGATCAGCAAAGGTTGTTAAGTACACTTGATTCATCCGAAAGGTCCAAATGAAGAAACCCAAGGAAATATTCTTGTTACAGACACGAGCAGCGAGAAATGTGTTTGGGATTTGCTGAGGTAGTACGTATAGTTGGTGGAAAGAAAAATAAAGTGAATTTGATGAAAAAGATTACTTATTCTCTCCCATTGTCCTCTTTCTCACCATTTCTTAAATTTAACGTTTCTTTCGATCGCTTTTTTAGATATCAACGAATGCAAAACAAATTCTCACAATTGCAATGCAAATGCCTACTGCAATAACACAATGGGATCGTATCACTGCTCCTGCAAACCTGGTTATATCCGAAATGGACGAAATTGTACAGGTACGATCGACAGTCATGGAGACCTCTCAACCTCGTTCCCAGGGTCTCTCATATTCCCGCTCCCCTCTCGCCCCAGGGGGTGGGAAGATGAGAGCCCCTGGGAACGAGGTTTGAGACCTCTGGGTTCTCATAGCTGGCCTAGATACGTAGCTAGATACACAAATCCCAAAAAATGGCTGAAATAATCCATTCCAAAATTCTCCAAAGAAGTGTGTATAAATCTCATTTTTAATCTCTAAAAATCTCAAAAGTTTTTAAAAAAATCACGAGTTATTTCGATTTTTTTTCTATACTATTGCACAATTTGCATAAAATGCGAGATTCCTGTGGTGAAATTGCGTTGAAGCTTCTTCAAATTGACTCATTATGATCTTTTAGTTACCAGACAATCGAAATGGTTCCGTCTCCTAATACTTCTCGATCTTTCAAACAAAATAATGACAACAACCGCTAGCGGGCCGTTTTTGTTTTGAAGGAGCCCGCTTGGAAGCAAGGAAGAAGCTTCTGAGAAACACTGACACGTAAACTTATTTTTATGCTAGCTTTCGGCT
The DNA here is from genome assembly GCF_964205215.1 of Stylophora pistillata. NCBI lineage: Eukaryota > Metazoa > Cnidaria > Anthozoa > Scleractinia > Pocilloporidae > Stylophora > Stylophora pistillata. Next base: position 25,525,452 of record NC_142520.1, read on the forward strand.
ATATATATTTTCTCAAAATAATGGCCTAAAAATCTCATTTGTGTTCTAAAAATACCGTTTGACTCTATAACTCTCGACAAAATTCGGAGTTTTGTATCAAGCTCCATCATAGGTATGTAGATGTAGATGTACATTATTTCTAATTTAATCGGTGCTATTACAATTCTACTTTTCTCTTATATTGTCAAACACTTTTATCATGAGCCTCTGGCTCGGGGGATTGGGCGACCACCCTCTGTGTATCTTTTGACATTAAATAAATTTTCCTTATCCTTATTTACTCTTTATCTATCTACCTAATCATTTATATATTTATTTCTTCATTATTTGTTTTTTGGCTGATAGTTTCTAAATTAAAGAAACTGTTTGGCGCTGCGTCGGTGGGGGTATTTATTCGTTTTTTATCTGATTGCTTCAACATCGAGCTTAAAACGGGACTGAAAGTCGTATAGTTCTTTTCAGCGCAACGGTTAAATAAACAAAGAGTGTATTGTCCTTCATAGGTAAATTACATTTGAAGATATTGTGTGGAAAGAAGCCAGAAAAAAATCAGGTTTCGACGGGATCATAATCTGCGCCCTCCTGAAACTAGTTGGGTGCTACTAGCAATTAAGTTACAAAGACACACGTCCAGAGCAATAAAATAAATCGAAGTAAAAATAAGGAAACTGCCTGAAGCGTGGGTAAATATTAGTGACCAAGTTGTGATCTGATTTAGTGAGAAAGTGGCGCGAGTTTTCGGGACCAATCAAAGTGCGAAGTAAAGCAAAAACAACCAATGTTTAGAGAGTGCGATACTCGTTTTATTGTGTGCTCATATATGATCATTGTCCTTCACTTCATAAACTTCTATAACGGTATCCTTTTGTTTTCCCGTTCAGTTGATCCATGTCAACTCCACACAGTTTTAAACGATGAAGATCGAGACATAGAGAACGTTGAAGAAGGCGAGAAATGTGACAGCGAACTAGAAACCGGCTGGTATCGTTTCCTAGACATTCCAGGAATACGAATGCCGACTAAGTGTCCTCCGACTGATACGAGGTGCGGCACGTCATGGCCAGGGTGGTTAAAAGGAGATCATCCGACGGTGGACGATGCAATAGTAACAAGGACTGTCAAATTTCGAAGGCGTAAAAATTGCGAAGAAAAAACTTTATTCGACATTAAAGTGAAGAACTGTTCTTCCTTCTTTGTTTACCTTTTGAGATCAACAGCTGGATGTACCTATCGCTACTGCTATTCATTTTAATTAACCCTTTAACAGGCCTAAGGGTGAGATTTCTCCTGACAGTTTCATCTCTGAATCAAGCATTCAATTCCGGAGAATAAAGGAAATCATCAACAACTAAAGAAGCTTTTAGTTATTGAGTAAATTCTACTTGTTACCGCCTCAGAAATGTATTGAGGACAGTATGGGACTATGCTTACTGATGTTCACTGGTGTTCAAATGAAAACAAAACTATTAAGACTAAGGAACACAAGCCATTTTTCTGTTATTGTTTAGATTTTTTTGAGAGGGATCAATGAGCGGTGTGCTTTTGTAAAACTATGTAACAAAGAAGGATCAAAAACAAAAATAACATAAAATAAAGCGCCAAATTAGCAGTAATGAAAAGTTCAGTCGCAAAAATTACAAGATAGCTCGAAAACGTCATTACTTATCATTGAAGTAAAATACGTTTATAGAAGTGTTCAGACTTTTCGCGGTCATGATCAATTTAAATAGATAAAATTAAAGACTTTTGAGGATATATTTGCAGTTTTGGTCATGATCGGCTATGTTAGATTTCGGATATATCAACAAAGTTGAAGTGGTAAATTGGCCACCATAACGATTCCAAAAGCTGACGTTTCGAGCGTTAGCCCTTCGTCGGAGCGAATAGAGGAATTGTGGGTTGTGTGTGCTTTTAGAGGCAAAGAATGGAGCTACGTTATTGGTGGGAACATGGCAACGAGGAAAACAAAAACAAATTAGCGGAATGAAAAGCGTTCGTTGATCCCTGTGGGATTTAGACTGCCGGTTTGAAAGATGAGCTATTGTTCAAGATTTTTACGGCTTTCCGTGCTACCTAAGTGTAAGGAAAGACCGCAGACTGCCATATGTTGCTTAGAATGATTAGGTAAATTAAAATGTCTAGTGACTGGTTTCGATTTGTCAAAACGATCCAGAGACAAATACTATCTTTTCGCAGCCTCCGCTCATTTCATTCAAACGCGACAAAAACATAGGCAATTCTTTGGTCAGAAGTTCTTTTCAGACTAAAGACCAACCAGGCACTTTTAAATGCGCTCGTGCACGGTGCAAAACGTGTCCTTTCATTGACAACACTGATAAATATCGGGGCCTAAACGATCACTTCACGTGCACCTCCGCCAATGTAATCTATTGCATAACTTGCACTTATTGCAAAAAGATATACATCGGCGAAACAGGCAGAAGACTAGGTGACCGATTCCGAGAACACCTTCGAGACGTGGAAAGGAATGACAAGGACAAATCGAAATGTGTCCTAGAGGAGAAATTTAAGCAAACCAGTTTTCAAAAGTTCAAATGCCCGCGAGAGGGGGATGTTGAAGCTTTTAATTGATGGACGCATTAATCATCTTAATTAAGTTAAAGAATAAATTGGAGTTAAAGTTATCGTTCTTCAAAGAATTATTTCCACTAGCTTTTTAGCTCTGAAAACAGCTTTCATCTAACTGTCTCCTTGGTTCAATTTTAGCTAAATAAGGCGCTGATTAGGAAACCCGACAGATTTCTTGGTTACATGTTTTTGTTTGGTTTCGTGGACCTGATTATGCAGGACACAACGTTTAATAGCATTCCAAGAACGAACAACTTGCCCCCTGAGGGAACTGGCACTAGGTCGAGCAATCCCAATGTCTATTCGGATGCCAGTACTAGCGAAGTCTCGTATCGTGGAACCATACGACCCACAAAAACTTAAATCCCCTTAAGAACAAAAAGAAAAAAACTAATGCACCGACAAGGAGCTCTCCAACAAAAAACCCGCAGCACCTTTTTATCTTTAAATCCAGTAGTGATGAACATGAAACTTCTCCCTACGATATACTTACATTATCCAATAAACTGGTGATGAGAATTACTGAAACTATCAGGTAGAAGTTGGTATCTTGATCTAACACCAAATTCTTGTAACTGATTTACCAAGAAACGTGTAGCAGCTAGAGGGGAGAACTAACAATCAAATCTTGGTAGTTTAGGGTGAACAGGTCTTCCCTTCCAGTCATCCCTACTTCCATCGATCTCAGTAAAGCGAGAGTACGAAAAAATATCAATGTAGTGGTTATCCTGGGCTAGGAGAAAAAAAATCATACAACTATATCCTCATCGCAGTCGCTCGCAAATGATCGCTTCCTTAAATAGCTTTATCAATAACTTTATCCTACCATAAAATTTTCTAACCAGGTAATATCGATTAACCAGGTAATATCGATTAACCAGGTAATATCGATTAACCAGGTAATATCGATTGGCCAACCATACGAGGAGCAACCCTTGGCCAATTCTCGTCAAGCAACACGATTGTTTTCGGATCCCCTTCGACCAATTGAGAATAATCCGAGCAATCGCCGAACACGATCTCGTTCAAGCAGACTTGGAAAAGTTTCACGAGATCTTTAACAAAATGATAAATTCGCCGTAACATTTACCAGCAAATATACAAATCGGCACGTGCAACATCGCCTTTGACATAACTAAGTACTAAAAATTTTCAATGAAATTTCTTCTATGCTATCGATTTTCAGTCAGCCCTCTGTCAAAAGAAGTGCTACAGGCTTAACTTTGTACACCTCAGATCCTCTCTGTAACTAACCAAGACCTACTGAAATATTTGTTTAAAGTAGAGAAGAATTTTCATTTTTCGCCCCGAAGTTTCCACAATGATCAGCCACGAGATATCACGTCTTAATTGGGAATTTTTTTTTTTTTAGGGAAATAGCTACCTTGGACAATCTCACAATTGTGAATTTCTATGTGCTCATCCAAACATGAATTCTCTCATGTATTTCCCTCCGTTTCTGTGATCTGGCAGTTTATAGCGATCCATCTAAAATAGGCATGTCACATCGCCGGCTCACCAAATAGATTGAACAACGAAGTACCAGCTTTCCACCGCTTCTCGCTGTCTACTTAGTTGAAGACAAGAGTATTGGCTGATTCCCTTCTCTCCTGCCTGGCTTGCCTTATTCCATCAGATTTAGTGAAGTCCACCTCAGCGTACGCACTCCTGACGGGAGCAGATTTCGGCCCCGGAGACCCACGCCGACACGAGGTTAAGTCTATGTTCGCAGGTCGTCGGCGCTGACGACTTGGAGACTCCGAAGAGTTCTCGGTATTGCTTAAGTCGAGCATGACGTAATTGAGCTGTTTCATCTCCTCATCTTCTTGAGTTGTGGTCAGTGGAGCGTTAGTCACAAGCTTTGGCGTCTGTAATCTAGCTGGTTCGCTGTCTCTTCTGTTAGCATGAGGTGATTTTCTCCATCTTTGCCCTTCAACTTGAGGCTTTTCAGGAGAAAACTCGACATAGTCAAGAGCCTTAACTAAGCCGGTGTCTCGATCGTCATTGACTAAGAAAACATCATTCTTGCTACTTTCGCAGATCTCCCCAGGAAAAAAATTTACGTACTCGGGCACATCTACTGCGCTCTTGCTTTTTGTAATACCGCTGAAATCAATGTTTTCGTACGCACTAGGTTTGTCTAATAGGACGGACTCCAGGCTATGCTTTCTAAAACTGTTGTTCGAGTTTTTCTCATCAATGATCTTTCCAGGACTATAGTTCACATAACTATGCATATCTTCGTTAGAAGATGAGTCTCCTGAGTTGTTGACACGTTTAAGTAAACTCGGAATTTCAAGAAATTTCCCCCTGTTTGAAGAATCTGCCCCAGGGGTAAAGTTCACGTAATAACCGTTCGAGTCCTCTTTACGATGTCTCGCATCGGGGTTCGGAGATCGCGATCTCGGAGAATTCGCCCCGGGTAAAACATTTACATAACTAGGAGATCCGCCTGAGTCTACAGCGAGGGGACACATTGAAACATAATCCTGGCTTGATCTTCTTCGGCAAGAAGATGGAGACGTTTTGATAGAAACAAATTCACGAATGTCTGGTTTGTTAGGTAACGCACTTTCTGTAGTCCTCAGTTGTTTAGGAGACGACGATTTTGACTGCTGTACATACCCAGTCCGCGGGCTCGAACTTGGATTCTTCGCAGTTCCATTTTGTTTGTCACTGTGTTGTTTTTGTAGTGACGTCATGTCCATGTAGCCCCCATTGGGGACTGCGTGCGTCGTTTTTGTGTTCGACTGTTCATTGTCGACGATCGTAAATGCTTTGACAGCCTTGGACTTGCTTGCCTCCATATCCACGTAGGAGTCACTGTTTTTGCGCTGGAAAAATACCATAACATTTTGACAATGATTATCCTCTCCCCCCTAACTACTGTACTAAAATTTGACATCCCCCCCTTCCACCGACCTTCAACAACAACCTCGTCTGCGTTCAATTGTGAGTTACCAGCTACGAATACAAGAACAACTGAACAATGGAACAACGGAATCACGGGACAACAGAGGATATACCCACATGAGGTACTGCAGTGACAAGCTTAGTTACCTCTGAGGCAAAAGAAAACCTTCATCCGATTGATAAACACGTTTACACAGGCTACCTTTGTTTCTATCTGTACTTTGTTACATGCAGAGAAGACAAAGATCCCTCTTGGTTTAGCTCATAAACTTCTTACTGTCTTAGAGGTCAGCTAAATAAATCACATCTTTTGGACCGAAATGTACCGAGCGTCCCCCACCCTCCCCTCCCAGGTGTTGAGTTGACGAGAAAAACGATCAAAGAAACCCATAAGACAACAAAACTTCTGAGCTAAATAATTTTTTACTTACAATTCCAGTTTCTCCATCCATCGCCATGTAATCCTCCATACTCGATGTTTCTCCGACAGTCTTCGATCCAAGATTCATGTACACTGTTCAAAATTAAATCACGATTTGTACCGTATTTCTAAGAAAAATATCTGAACGAGTTTCAAAAACAAATCCCTATGAATATCAAATCGTCCAACATCTCATTCCCCGTTCAAAAGCCATTGGTCCACTCCCTTGGTTTAAAGTTTTTGAATAGTGTTACTTCCTGGCAAAAACGGTTTAAGAATTATTGTCGCAACTGAAATTATCAACAGTTAAGGAATGTGTTTGCTAATAAGGATGTAATTTTGCCTGGCAAATGACTAAGTAAATCGATCTCATCAACTAAAGGCGCCACGGGTAAACCACTTTGACCGTCCGTAAATTGTAGGGGTAAACATCTCTTTCTCCAAGGCTGGTTTCTCGCGTGATTATTGCGAGAGACGAGTTCTTCCACCCACGCAAGAGCACGCACGACCATGGTGCGATGCGCACCTCGAGTGCGCATTGGCAATAGCAGGCACCCGCCTTAAAGATTCAATGAGAACTCTGGTAAAAACAACCAAACTGCTTAAAGCGCGAAAAAAGGCGAGCGACCAAGTCATGATTGGTTTTGGTTTTGCACCTGATTGGTTGAGTGGCGAGAGTTTTTCTGCAAAGCAAAACCACGCCATGAATTTTTTTTCTTACCCGGTTGGTCCTCTTTCTGTTCTACAGGTTTTGACGGAGGCTGCATCAATACTTTATCACCAAAGCCTGAATTTTTTTCTTCTCGGTTCTTGACTGGACTTTCCAAGCTCGTATTCAAGCCTAATGCAGAGGATATAAGTAAAAAAGATCATTTTTAAATACGTTTAACAGATTTTAGCTGGGACTCAGTGAAGTTTCCCAGAACAACAGAATGTAATAAAAGATTTCCATAGCGCCATATCCATTAGCCCCTGGCGCTTTACAACAGTTTGCGGAGCACTTTGGCCAAACTGCATGGAGTATATTACAATAACAAGTCCTAAGGGACATGCGCAGAAGACCCGGGTCTCTAGGGTACAGATAACTTTATAATAAAAAATGAATCCAATGCTCCAATGCTTCAGTTTTATTCTTTGTCCTGAGCTTGCGACAAAACAGATAAAATCTCTCCTTATTTGAAGAACACGCGTAGAGTCTAGTGCTAAAAAAGGATTTGTTCATATACCCCTCGTTTTCCCGCCCTTTTTGTGGTTTTGCCGCTAAGGACCGCGGGCTTCGGTACTCTTTTTTCACCAGAAGCGGCCATCTTGGTTTTGTTATGTTTTGAGCTCGAAATAACTTATTTTACTTGACGACCTATTCCTGGTAATTCAACTGTTCTGGTATCGAAAACATCAAGTATCTCTCTTATTCCATTCACACAATGTTTTTAGAACAATCTGACATTGATTGCGAATTTTAAGCTACTTTTCTAAAACAGATCATTTTGATGTAGGGCATACTTGAGCACCTATTACAGGTAGAGTTGTCAACTCCTCTGCCACAATTAGGGGAAATTAGGAATAAAAATATATTTACTCATATCAGATAGGTGAATTCAGTGACAGAATAATTATGAATAGCCTGCGAGCAACCTTCAATTATTATTAGGCTTGCAGCACAGTCGTTTCTCCGCTCGTGAGAAGATTTTGAGACGAGTCTGGCACTAGTGCCAGCCCCCCTGCAGACCTCTAGCCGGTTCGCTTAGCTCGAGGCCTCATAATTTCCCGTTAGTAAAGAAACTCTCGTGCCGAAGCGCTGATAATGAGTGCCTGCTTGCGGGCTCAGCGATAAAAGACGCAACTACCTTCCTTTGATTTTCTCCGCGACCGCAAGCGATTTAACACAGATGGTGTTTTGTTCTTGGGACTTTCAAACTCTGATAAGTTCCGAGTAGAAACTGAGGAACTTATGGTACGAACCAACGGATTAGGAGAAGTAGGTTCGGTGTCTGACCGACCACGACCGGGTGGATATATCATGGCGGACACTGGACGAGGGCGAGTCTTTTTTTTCCCTTCACTTTCACAACGTCGCCTAGTAATTGGTGGGAGATCAGACGAGGAGATGTTGTGCATGGCGCTGTAAATAATTAAAAGATACAAGGTTAGTGAAATATTACAAGAATTAAGGTTTTTTACAGGGATCCAAGGTCAAAATTTTCAACCTTTTTTTTTTTTTTCATCTTTGCTGCAGATTTTAGTCTCCAAAACTCGTTCCTTCGCGCCATGGTGACCAAAATGGTCACAGCTTGGAGGGGTGGTTCAAAATCACGCGGGTAAAGTTTCACCCCCAAGATCTCATGAGTAATTCTGATTTCTATCTGCCATACAATTCTTATGATGTTAGTTTGGAGAATTTAGCATTGGATCGACTTTTACTGGTTATCCCCTAACTGATATATTTTTTCTTCTCACCACTCGTCTGCTTTATATTGTATTGACACTGTGAGGATAAATTCTGTCTTGGTCATCATAGGGAGTTAAAAAGGTTAAGGTAAAACAAATCCAATGAGACTTCAATAAAGTTTGTGTTCCCTGAGGGAACGAGGAGGATTCCCTGTTCCACAGTTGTGTAGGCCATCACAGTTTACTCTTAGCATTTCATCAGATTTCACTGACAGTTTTCCCACCCAAAGTAACATGTATATATCTAGGTGGGCATGGGGGAGGAACTGGTGGAATGTTTTAGGACAGTTCATAGTTTAAATGGTCTAAATCCATCTTTGTTTACTTATGCTAGTGCCTTTCGTCCTCTCCGCTCTAATAGTTGTTATAAATTGAAAGTCAAATCAGCTAGATTAAATTGTTACAAGTACTCACTCTTTGTCAGAATCGTAACCCTGTGGAATAAATTACCTTAAGACGTAGCTGAAGCAGAATCTCTATGAACATTTAAGACCAAAGTCAAGAATTACCTTTTTAAATAATATTGTAAATAGTTTTTATAGTAGGAGTGTATATAGTTAAATCGCAACTTAATGTTCTTACATTTGTACATTCAAATAGATGTTTAACTAGATAATTATTTTGGAAACACCCTCCATAGGGCTAACCTCTGGTGTCTCCCTTTCTTTCAAATTATTTATTTTTTGCGATTTGATTGAATAAAGTATTATTATTATTAATTATTATTATTAATTATTATTATTATTATTATTATTATTATTAACTGTATTTCTACCCCCCTCCCCCTTTGAATGGAATGGCAGTCCATTGTGAGGTTACCTCCCCTCCCCCAGGCTACCTCCCCTTCCACTGTCTCTCCTGGGCGGAGAGAGGCACTGTGAGAGAAAAGTATTTTTCACGAAAAACAGAACACAAGGACGTGACCAGGTCTCTGACTGAGATCTCCCAATTTGGAGTCTAGCATTCTCGCTGCTTGGCCACCATGTCTCCCCAATTATGCAGGAAACTGTTTAAATACTAATGAACATAATTTACCTCAGTATAGCTTCATGCATGTTCTGTGCAATGATTTGATCATCGACCTGAATCCATAGCTCGCCAGCACCAGTGGCTGCGGACCTCCCAAGCTCCATGAAGAAAAAACAGTCTGTGTGGCCACAGCGTCTTATATTGACCAGCTGCAGCTCTGTGGCTGGTTCTTTGGTATCCTTTTTAACCAATGCTAGGTTGCGAGTGGACAACTGAAGGTCAAACTGACCAGCCAGGTTCCTGCTAGTTCCCAATCCCCTTGGTTTCACAGCAACAGGCCAGGTTGAGACTATCAGGAAAGAAAGATTAAGAAAAGTAAAGGGGTCATCCAGATGTCACTTGTGAGAGTACAGTCCTACATAGATTGCTCATGTATACCAGCAAATGGTTGGGATTATTCATTACGAATTTGCTGGTTTTGATGGGAAGGGAGGGGGATCTGCAATGGTCAAGTATTCCTTCAGGAGAAAAGGCAGTACAATAACTTTTTATATCACAAAAACTTTCATAAGATCTGGCATTTTGACCCCCAAGCAGGGCTCGACACTAACTTTTCAACTTACTAGCCAAGTGGTTGGTGACCATCTTAGATGTTATGACAATTTCAGTTTGTTTACTAGCCAAATTGGCTGGTGGAAATCAAAAACCACTGGCCAAAACTGAAATTCTTCTAGTATGTGCCTAGTGGGCTTCTGTTAGGGTTGAGTCCTGCCTAAGAGTGACCAGCATCTAATTTCTCCTTACAATATCACCCCTGAATTAAACATTAAGGTTAAAGAAGCTCTCCTTGTCAGCATTATAAGTGTAGCACATGTATAGAGAACAGTATGGAGAATATGCATACTGATGTTAGTGTGTAAAGGGTTAACTCACTCACACAGTCTGTATCCATTGTAATGAAGGGCAGATGTTGAAAGGTGGAACCCTTTTTTTAATCAATATTTATCCTCAGGGTTGAAGAGCAGTGCTGTGTGAGACAAGACAGGGCTCAACACTTATGGTAGCCAGCTAGCCACAGACTAGTAGAAATTCAGTTTTGGCTGGTGTTTTTCAATTCCCACTTGCCAGTTTGGCTAGTAAATTACCCACTTGCCTAGTAAGTTGAAAAGTCAGTGTTGAGCCCTGCAAGATGCTTGCGAAAAATGATAATTTCAGCTACAGACTGGATCAGACCTTTGGAGTTTGAACTGGGTGTGACATCCACTGGATAGCACATGACCACTGAAAGGCACTAGAATCATTTTTGATTCCTTACTAGTCTGAGGTTAAGCAGCCTGCTCAGCTGGAGCTGATCTTAAAGCCACTGGGAGCAATGCTGTTCTCTATGGCCAGCAGGATACAACATATAGAAAGATGTTCTTTGTCTAGTCATGGGCATGGGAGAAAGAAAAAATTCTGAAGCTTTGGACATTGCCGATCCTAACAGTATGCAGGACACGCGACAAATATGAACTTCCTAATGGGCCTTGCTGACCATAGAGTCTCTGCGGCTCAGCGGCAGAGCATCAGATTGTGGAATCCGAAGGTCTGGGGTTTGTTTCCTCCTGACGATTCGTATTTTTTCTTTGTGATTGTCCCACGTTCATGAGTAGATGAAAAACATCTTTCCATATTTCTTTACCGAGCTCAAATTCTTCACAAGGCTAAAACATGTTAACAATAACTTAATTAACCCTTTCACTCGCAGAAGTGATTAACCGAGAAATTCTCCAGATGACATTCATAAATTATTCAGCAAAATAGGTAATAAGAATATTCAAACTTATCAGGTAGAAGTCGTCACCTTGATTTGACATCAAATTCTCCTAACTAATTTACAAGGAAATGTGTAGTAGCTAGAGGGGAGAATTCACAATTGGATCTTGAGAGTTACGGGGTTACCAGATCTACCAACTTCTGAAAATATTTCAAAACATCTCAATATACTTTGGGTTACGATTTTTTTCAATTTACTTTGGGTTAAGATTTAGCTGAATTAACAAGTGACCTGGAAAATTCACCATGAGAGTAGAGAGATTATGCCTGGATCAATTTCAAACTTCAATATCCCTTTCCCTCTGGAAAAATCTGCTGAAAAAACTTTGATCATGAAATCTGGCGTAAATGGGCAGGGAATTTGAACACAATTTTGGGCTCGAGGGGCAGGAATTTGAACAAACCAATCCTCAAAAGTTCAAAAGCCCTGGGGGTTGACCATAAAGGATGTTGAAACTTTGAATACATGTGGATCAATGCATTGAATGCATCAATCAAACATCATACCATGTTTTGCCTTACAACGTCTAATGAAAAAATTTATAGAAACTGGTTCAGTCTCTATGGTTTGCTGTAGAAGGTAATACCAAATCAATCATTCAGGGTTTTTTTTTACAAAGCTGTTGTACCAAGCTTGTTAGACCAAAATAAGATTTTTGAAAAATCCAGTTCTTTTTTTTTTTGTTGTTACCTTGACAGATGGTTTACTACATAAATATCACTTTGCTTACATTTTACTGATTTGTGCCATTTTAAAGTAAAGAAACATAATTATGTTAAGAGTTGTCATGAAAACAAAAACAAAAAGGAGCTTTTTGTTAATTTTAATCTTACAAGTCAGCATGGAGCAGTCCTTGCTTCTTTTGAGGCAGTAAAATGGACATTTTGTGAGTTTTTTTTTTCTTGAAAATATAACAAACAATAAAACATCTGAATAGAAAAGATGTTGGCTTTCAGATAACCTACCAGATTGCTGGAAAAATGCCTCATTTCATGAAAAGATTTTGCTCAAAATGCAGCTGAAGTCTAAACTACAGGAAACTGTTTAATTAGAATTTACTAATATATATTTTTCAAGGGAGGAGGAGGTGAAATGAAAGTACATTATTTCATGATAAATTTTTTACTTTATAATAATTTCAGTGAAAAGCTTTCCAAAATAATAACTTTACATTTTTAGAAAAATTGACACAAAAATCCTAACCCCTCCCCAAGTGAAAAAATATTTCAACCCATCACCTGGTATGGGTCACAACGGGTTACAAACATGCAAGGATGCATGCAATTTCATAATAATTGCGATTTCTAATTACACGCATGATTGTATGCTAGGTTGTTAGTAAAGTGAATCGCTCACCAGATGCATTAAGGATTTCATCTTTCCTCTTCTCGACGTTCAAAATTTTCATCCAAGCGTTCAATTCGTCCTCTGATTCCGCAATCAAACCAAAAAAATAATCTCGCGTGTACAAAGCAAACACCAATTTGTGCTTCGAGTCCTCTTTCTTTGCGATGTTTAGGCAGCTTGCAAGGTAGATCACTCGCTTTGGTGGGCCTTTTGAGCGGAATTTTTTCTCGCTCTCGTAGTATTCCAGTCGAGATTTGCCTTTCCTTGGCGACGAACGAAGAACGAAAAATCGCTTTTTCAGCGTCTGTTGAATAATAACACACGATCTAGGTACTTTGTCACAAATACTTGTCACGGATTTCTGAGCGCTGTTGTTGCTGTGTACATTTCCTGAGCTGTAAAATTACGACCTCAAAAAAAATTTTTTTTACAAACTCGAGAAAGAAAAAAATTATAACATGCAAAAATAATCAGCAACACCAATCAACAAAGCACAGATTTGCATTCGCATCTGCGCGTTTAATTTCAGTACAAAGCAAAATGACATTGTCTTTCAATTTTGTTCACATGAGCACTTGAATTTGCAATAAAAACAATGAGTAAGTTTATCAAGTTCTAGGTCCCGATCGTAATAAATAAATAGCAAAAAGATTTTCAAAAATGAAACATTGAAAGCCTGACGCAAAATTGTAAACGATTTAAACCCACACACAAAAGACAAAAGACAAGCTTTTTGGCTCACAAATCTACTTAAAGAGGACCTACATGCAGTGTAATTACCCCAGAACGAAACTCGTATATTAATACCTCAATTTATGCAGGGCTTTAAACAATCAAGGTTTTCCTTACAGATGTAGATAACGATGTATCAAAACAGCTTCACCATTATCAGCGGAAAATCGTTCTCGAGAACTCAAAATTCGTTCAGAATAAAAGCTTCTACGCCTAAACATGCTTGAGTTTATTGGGCAAGAGTGCAAATTAGACTGGACAAACAATTAAAAGCATTCAAGTCAAACTAACATGACAGACCCCTGGTTGAGCTTCACCACTGATCGCAAATTGCCGCAAAGAAACAACAAAAATACTAAATAACGGTTAAACATTTAGCGTTTACAGCTTACGAACGACGCAAACTTGAGCCAATATTTGTAATTTACAACGAAAAGGAACTGCCGATCGAAGAATCAATTGCATAGACTAAGTGCGAACTTTTATCAAAGAGATCTTTACCTTGAGTCTTCGAAGATGCCCTTCTTTTACAATATCTCCATCGTCCATAATGTCTGATTTCCAGATAACCATAGAAGGCGATCGGCAGATTCTAACCAGTATTCCGATGCCCTTGGTCTATGACAACGATAAGCGCGCTCCAAGTAAATGGTAAGATTTCCTACCGGTTCACTCGCATTGAAGTCACCTCTTATTACTCGATGTCATTCCAGAGCTGGTACATGTCATGCTTCAGAATAAAGTTGTTCTTCCTTAAGAAGGACAAAAGTGCTTGAAAGGCAATTATCTAAAAGAGAAGCCTTTGTAAAACTTCATTCCACTTTCACGACTGAAGTGTTATTTCTATTGCAGTAAATCGGTACCAGTCTCCACCAAGTGGAGAGAGAGCGTCAGCGTGATAATATTTCGTGAACAACTGTGATAGGAAACGTGGCCCAAACTGAGAGAATTTTTTTTCCCCCAGGAAGTACCAATACTGCCCCTTTGTGTTTTTTTTTTGTTTTTTCAATAATCGCGAACGAAAGTTATGGACGTGGACGGGTTTACAATATACATTACAAATTCTCCATGAGCTGAAAAGGGTAACTTTTATGGATTAAGACCTTTACAAAACTAGGAACACATGCTCTTGACATCAGTTAGTTTGCTTCTTTGTTTTACGAAAATTCACAAGAAGGCGACAATAATTGTTTTAGCGAACCCTTGGCTTTTATTCGATTCTTTTTTTTCCCCCCTTTAAAAACAATAATAACATCTGAAATCGTGAACAAAAATTTGATCCTTCGTAATTTCATTGATCATGACAATATGAAAATGGAAATTTCTAGTGTCCTGTGCACATTTTTTAAAAAATTATTTTGAAAAGTGAAATAAGAAAAAAATTTCAACTTTCGAACTTACCATTAAATGCTTTTCTTTTAGGCTGATTTATAAGCAAGCATGTCATCACACAAATTCTCTTAAGGGTGTGCTTTTTTCTTCGAACCGGTAGATATTCTAAACAAGAAAAGATTCACCGGAAACTTTACAGCTTGACAATACATTTCACTCTTAAATTAAGGAACAAAAAACCAGCCCCGAGGCACCTTACATACCGAACACAGAAAAACACCGTATAATTAACCACATCTAACCTTTTTTTTTTTAACCGAAGGAGAAAAAAAATGTTTTACGAGACATGCAGATGAGTCTGTTTATTGGCTTCTAAACCCAGGAAGGAAAAAAAATTAACCAAAATTCATTTATAAAGCGACTTCTAGTCAGACATTATGTAAAACAGGCCAACAGTGTCGAGTACTTGAAGGAGGGCGCAAAATCCTTGATTTAGTTGTTTGTTTAATTTTCTTTTGGCCAGTATCTGTGACAGTGCAAAACTCTTCTGTATCAAATAGGCGCTGTTATTGCTATCGGAAATTTGTACATTGATGCAAGAGAATATTATTTTTTAACACAAAAGGTTCTGTGTATAACAACAGCTGGGATTTAATTGTCTATTTCTGTTTCCAGTCTGCATGGCTCAGCAACAAAATTTGGTCCGAATTAAGTTGCCACATAGACGCTTAAGCCAATGGCGAGAAGTCATTAAAATTATTCTTCCATACAAAAACCCAGAAAAGGTCAAAGCATTCAACTTATTTCTTTTCCATCAAAAGTTGGAATACGTTTGTGTTAAGACTGCCCAGGGGTAGGAAATTAAATTTCGATTGAAGGCAAACCACAACTTTAATTGTTAGTTACGAGAAATCTGACGACGTTTCCAGAAAGCGACACAGTCTTTTACGAGAGTGCAGTTTTTTTTTTTTTTAGAAGAACTTTCTCTTTATTTATCTGTATCTCTTTCAATAAGATCATACTTGCTAATGATTTAACCCCACGCTTTTTCTTCATCGTGTGGTATTATTTGTTTACTGGGAGAGTTTTAAGTATGCTAATAGCGAAAATTGAAACGCACGTCACACGAGATATCCGCTTGCGACAAAAACATGCAACAATGACCAACATTTCAAGATTTAGGGATAACAGATAAAAAGAGAGAAAAATTATAAAGCTGAATGTTATCTCCAAACTGCTCTTCGTTAGGAAATTTCCCAGTGCTAAAATATTAAAATAGAAAAGAAAAATCACATTTCTTTGGCTAACTTGAAAAGATACCTGCTTTTCGGAGGTACAACTTTAATGCATCCAGAATCCACCTTTGTTCCGTTTCAGTATTAGACTTCCACAAAATTTTACTCACCGATCAACTTTTATTTCAAGGGCTTCATCTTACCAGAAGATACTATTACAATGCTGTAAAGCTACTTCAGCGAATTAATTTTTAGTTATGTTCTGACTGAGGCCGTTGGGAGAAGTGGAGAGCTAGGATTGCATGTCTTCGCTTTCTCCTTGAAAACATTAATCAAAGAAAACCGATTTTTTTTTTTCAGGAAAAGAGGTTGATAGGGGCAATAAGGTATTAATAAATAACAAATCCAATATTGAAATTAAAAATGCCGATTATAATTAAGCGCGAAAAGAACAGGGCAAATTATTTTGCAAGGAAAACAAAGAGAGCCGAAGTACAAGATCCTTATAGGAAGATTTCTATATTCCTCACAGTTCGGTACTTGAAGCAGATCGAAACGTTTTTGAATCACTCTCATGACAATATCGAGAAGTCAGTGTTGTCGCTTACCAGAAAAGGGAAGACCAATCTATGCAATTTGGGTTTTTCTTTGTCGGCTCCGCTGTTGTTCCTTTCCCTTCAGGGGTTGAAGTAAAATCACTATGCTAAGTGACCAGAAATGACCTTAAAATTGATGACACTTTCTACAGTGGAGTCGTTTAAGATGCGTCACGTATCGCGCACAACTCAAAACAAAGAAGGACAAAAAAAAAAAAAAAAAACGAAAAAGTTGTAATATCTGTAATATCTCTAAAGATAAACAAGTGAGATATTGAGAAAGGTGGTTTTTTTTTTCTTGTCACAAGTGTAGGACAACACTAAAATAGGATATTCGGTTTAAAGTAGAAAGATAGACTTCCGCTTTCAAGATTTTACACAGTAAGTCTCTTCGACAAAGCTGTATTCTCGTACAGACGACTGTTCAACCTTTTCTCTGACGACATTCAAGCCGATTCATTTTTAACTCAAACAAAAGCCTAGTACTGGAGCCCACGGTTTTCTACATGAAGCCAAATTGAACCTGAAATGAGCAGAGCGTCAAATATGGCCCGAGTTACAGTGTCCCGAAAACGTGGCTGATTTTGATTGAAAAATATTGAGCGGTAACTCCTCGGACGGCGTCCGAAGATTCCACGAAAAGGCGCCGGAAACGTCGCTAATCCTGCCGCCCTCACTTTTTCCTGCCCGATTTTCCTTTCCCACCTTTTCCTTTTTGTGTTCCTCTATTTTGCCGCTGCATAGTTTTTTGCTTCCTGTGTCGAGCTTTCAGTATTTGTTCCTTGGATTTTAGTTCGTTCCCACGCGGTTTAAAGGTTTTCCCGACCGCTCCTTTTCCTCTGGCTGAGAATTTGCTTCCACCTTTACCTAAAGAAAGAAGGAAACACTGTTATACATTCAATACTATCTCCCTCTAGACTAGAACCTTCTTAACATATCCGGTCGACGAGGAAAGGTCTGTCTGAAGCAGGTCTGTCCCTGTTTGCACTTGACACGCTTCAGATTTCTGCATACAGCCTCATCATTGAAAAATGAATTAAAAAGAGTGAAACGAACTCTTAATAAAGCACTCCAAAATCTCGTCCTTTCACCTACCTTGTCAGACTTTCAACTACCAGATAGATAAACATGCAACCTCTCTTTAATTTCAATCCATTACTCACCAAACAGATATAAAAAACAGGTAACAACTATTCACCGAGGTGGAATAGGCTAGTGATGGATGGTTTACCGAGCCGCAACTTGGCGAGCTAAATATCCACCGCTAGCCACCGACACTGTGGGGAATCGTTGCTAAAGTATGTCATAAAACAAAGAGATAATGCAACACAAAAACATGTTTTCAACTCATTTATTCCTGCAACGATAGCAATATTTTCAGGCGCAAATCCCGTGCAAGTTGCTCGGAGGTGAAAAACAAAGGATATTTGGAGTTCGAGTAGCCAATCAGAGCGCGCCTTTAACACTATCCACTGTCTTAGTGTATATTAAATAAAGTTATCAGTCAGAGGGTGTTATCTTGATGTAACGCTAAATTCTCATAACTTGTTTGCAAGGAATGTATAGTGAAGAGAGGGGAGAATAATTTATCAACGAAGTCGACTTTACCTTTCTTCCCTCTTTTATATTCCGGCCTCGCCCCATTCTCCTCGCGATCTTCGGATCCGGGAACGTCCATCTTGTGTCTTTGTAACCAGTCGCGGTAGCTGGGTTATGATCGTTAAGGCTGTGAACGGAAAATCTTTATTTCGTAAAAAAATGATGTCACTGTAACGCATTCGGAACAGAATAACAAAAGAGAAGGGCGGTTTTTGACGCGGTAGTCGGGAGCAAAATCCCCCAGAAATTCCAGCCTGATGACAAATACTGTCGATAAGGGTACAGACGACGCTAAACCACTTTCGATTATTGTTTTACCACAATAAAACGATTCATTCAGTGCGTGACACGCTGCCGCGTGACACGTTGACACCAGCAGCGTAGTCGGTACTCTTATCGACAGTGGCGAATTGGCCAATCAGATTGCGATATCACTGCCACTTGGGATATAAAAAAAAACTTTCCTTCATTTGGAGAGGATCTTAGAAACCATCATTTAGTAGGAGAGCCCAACACAAAAGAAAAAAAGTTAAAACCACAAAGAGCAAGAGTGGTTACGATTAACGTGAATAGCAGACGAGAAAATTGAAAACTTAAACTTTTTACATCCAAACATCTGTGTCCATATTTTCCATATTGTTTCTCCATTCATTTCCTTTGGTTTTTGTAAGTTCTAAGTGCGACATTTTTTCTTGTTTGTTTGTTTTTTCTTTTTGCGTGTTTGGAGTTCACTTATTTATTAAGTCTTTTTCACTCTGTAATTGTTTCATTAGCGCTTTTCTTTGTCATTTCGTTGTTGCCTCATGTCGCTCTGTGCTGACCGCATAATTTATCATGTAATCTGTTTTCTCGTTTTCGCTAAGCGCAGTTTAGTAGTGTTTCTAAGGCCGTAAAAATGTAAGTATTTTATAGTCCCCTTTTCCGTCTTGTTGTTCGTTATTTCTTTGGGTTTTACATTGTGTAACTATTGTAACCGTTTGTTACTTTCTTTAGTTTTAACCAACGTCAGCTAATCCGGATTAAAGTGCATTATACTTATATGAAAGACGTGGAGTTTTTAATTTCCAAGCCACACACCACAGATCTCGCATAATTGCAGTCTCAGCAGCACTGACAAGGAGAATTTGTTTATCAATCCAAACTTTCTTAGGTTAGCGATCATTTCTTTTCTTCTCATGATCTTAATGAATGATTCAGCAGTTACCGCGAGGAGAAATTAGATGTTGATCACTCTTAGAGTTAAGATTACTGTGTGATGGATGTCCTCCCTGGGGTGGGTTGGGTGGGTAGTTACAGGGCCGTTCTGAAAACCACTTCTGTGAGAACGCACCCTGTCTAAAGATTATTATCTATCTATTATCTATTTATCTATCTGTGGTTAAACTTGACTCGCTGGTCATCAGATTAGTTCTGTTTATGTCTGAAGGATACATGTTTTTCCTGTAGGAAGCTGGAATCCTAATGCCGCTCTCAGTTCGGATTTTCTTAACGTTTCCGTCTTCGCCAACGAAATTTTTCCTTTTCCGATCCCTGTAGAGAAAACGACAAATGAAACTACAAACTGAAAGCATGGCTTCAGAACGAACTCACTTCCCCAATCCCCATTTCACGCCAAAAATCTCAATATTTTCTCTCTACGCGGCGGGTCATGTTGCACTCATAGATTTGGTGTTCATCAAAAATACCTCCTAGTTGAACATTTGATTCATTCCCATCGCCTACCTGCTTGCTTGACAGTCTGATGAAATCATCAAGAGAAATTATTTAATGGTTTGGTGCAAAAGGGTTGTAAATTCAAAATAGAAAACGCTGAAGCGTCTAGAAATGGAGAAGGCGGAATATGGAGGGATACATTCCCAGTTTTCAACATTTCTGCCCCTTAGAGGAAATATTTTTGTACAAGGCACTATTCTTGTTCTCCTCTGCTCAGTAAGAGGTATTAGAATCCAGACGAAAACGTTTCTGTCGCTAAGATTATCGGTCATTTCGCCAACATGTCAACTTGCCGTCATGTCAATTCGCTGACAACTAAATCGCCAATACCTTTGATCGACTCGCACACATCACTATTCATATCGCCGACAACTTCGGTCCGCTCGCCGTGTCGGCGAAGCAACCAAAGGTAAAGGCCGGCGAGTAGATCAAAGGTGTCGACGAAAAGACAGAGAACTGAATCCTCAATATTTACCATTTTTTGATCGTCTTCGCCTGCCGCATTCCTTCAGCCTCATCCGCCTGTATATCCATCACGGCGCCAGATACGTCCTTTTCAAACGACTTCAAACCAAGTCTGGAAAGAAAACACGTTTAATGATCCAACTTTTCCCTATAATAAGAAAGAACGGTATCGTCTAATGCTTAATGTTACAGACCACAGATCGCAAGGTCCACGATCAGGCCCAGGTCATAGGCCAACCTCGTTCCCAAGGTCCCCATTTGCCGTGAAAAAAAAGACTCTGGGAACGAGGTTGGTCAAAGAAAAGTGTTGTGTTCTTTGGCCTGAAGAACAGGTGACATTTGTAAGAGCGCAGGTAAGCAGGAAACGAGAGCAGAGACGTGTGCAGTATGACTCTCGCGTGACAAAAGCGTGGAGCTTGACTCGCATTTAACACTCTGCTTGCCTGAAAAACGCAAAAAAAAAAAAAAAAAAAAAACCGCTGGCAAAGTCTTGTAGGCTATGGGTTCTTGTTTGAAACAGCTCAGGCTTGACCTTGAACTTGTATTTACTCACCCCAGTCCTTTCTCTCCGTGGTGATCGGCAGCGGTATGAGGAATGTAGTTCTCGTCTCTAAAATTTTGGACCGGGCCTAACAACAAAAAGGGACAGTATTTCGAAATACAATAGCAAAAGATACCAAGCTGAACTAAATCACTGTACAAGCAATTGCGAACCAGTTACCTTCGGAACCAAACTTGGACCCTTTTCGCCTCTTTTTCTGACTAGGATCAAACACAGTTGCGAAAACTCCCTAGAAAGAGAAAAAAAAAACATGAATGGAAAGATGCAAGGAGAATGATAAGACAATGCACATATAAAATATAAAATACCAGCTCAATAGGGAAAAGGAATATCGCCTTAAAATAGGTGGGAAGTTACGCAAATATTAGACTCCGGTGGCCTTAAAAAACACGAGACATAGAGGAGCTGCAAAAATCCTTTAAAATTGATGTACATCGCGTTTTAACCAAATAGGTTTTACAAATGGAAGAAGTGTAGTCAGGAGATGTCATGAGTTTTATGGAAATTGGTTGCCTCTGACTGTTGCTTAAGCCTCTCGCTCCTTGGGGCCTGGAAAAAGGCTGTTGATTGTTTGTTGTGGTTTGCAGACTACTTTGACCTTTTGTTGTTTCAATATACGTCTTATTTTCAATAGTCCTTTTTACAGTTGTGGGCTTGGTGGCCAAGCCTTTGAACAGGAGTGAGGCTAAGGGTGACCCTGTTGTGATAGAGACCTGTATCGAGTTAGCATGATAACAAAGAAATGTGCATTTGAAAAGAAGCAACATCTCTATCATAACAAGGTCACCCTTAGCCTCACTCCTGTTCAAAGGCTTGGCCACCAAGCCCACAACTGTGAAAAGGACTATTGCACACAGTGTAATTTTAAGTACTATGGCCAAACAGAAAGGTCATTAAAGACCAGAATTGCGGAGCACAAAAAGGCAGTTGCTGGTTTTGACTTAAACTCCAAAGTCGCAAGCCATGTCCACCTTTCGACCATAACATGGACTTTACAAACGTCAGGGTCGTTGGTTTCGAATCTAAATACCACGAGAGACTTTTCCTTGAAGCCTGGCACTCTACTTTGGATCCGAATGCTGGGAACAATCACATCGTACTTCCAGAAGCCTATAAAGGCCTCGCGGGACCATCAAAACCCTGAAGAACTCTATACTTAATTTTTACTCTTTTTAATTATCTACTTTAGTGCATGAAGTAATACTTTTTATTAAAAAAAAAAAGAAAAAATTATTCTTAATTTTGCCCTTAATAATTAATTAATAATTAGGGGTCATCCACTAGATTAGCCTTTGCTATTTAGATGATCCTAACTAGCTACCTGCTCTATTGCTAAATTTTTTCTCCTTATTCCTTTACTGTACTGTGTTTAGTTGCTATGTAAATTTAACCTACATATCTTGTAAAACCGAGCTGAGTTAAATAAATCCTCCTCCTCCTCCTCCTCATCATCATCATCATCATCAAATACATAGTTACGCGCGCAAGCTTCGCGTCACGTTTTTAACTTCAAATAGGTATGATAACGATCTTCGTTTTTCGTATCACTGATGAAGGCTTAAGCATTAGCCGAAACGTCTGCTTCAGAAATAACAAGAGTCAGAGACAACCAATTTCCATAAAACTCAGGTTTTACAAATCTCTGCATGTAAAAGAATCGAGGTTGTTCGAAGACTCTTGTCTAACAAACTACACTAAACCTTAATTAGCATCCTTCGTTTGGTTACGTCACAAAGCTTCTTTTTGGCCGGGTAATATTTCAGCCGAAATTCAGAGACAATGTTGCAGAGTATTACACATCGGTAAATATGTACAGGTAATAACATGATTTCCGGTGGAATTTGGTATTAAGCGCACGAGCAAATTTCTCAAAGACATCAAAATTGCACGAACCCGAAGGGCGAGTGCAATTTGTAGTTTTTGAAAAATGTGCAAGCGCTTCTTTACACCAAATTGCATGAGAAATCATGTTGTTACATGTTACTAATTTACACTCAAAAAAAAGCATCTCAGAAAGTCGAGACAGACGAAATTTCGTTCAATTTGCACTTGTGTTACAACTTTGCACTCGTGTTACATAAAAAATGCACATTTTCAGCCAACCAGAAGCGCATAATTTTTTCATGCATATTACTGGAACACTATCACACCTTCGTTTCTCTGCTAATGTTAGTGTGGTACAGGCAAGAAAATTACATTGGGTTCCTTTCTTTTCCTTCTGATCAATATCTGCTTTCGACCCCTTCTTAGCCAAAGGATCTACCCGTTTTCACTCACTTGGATATCATCCGTAGTCAGACCACTCTCTTGCTCTCGTTCGGTACCAGTACCCCTCCCCTGGCCAGTGTTCAAATCATCTAGTTTCAGCCGCTGAGCTCTCTCAATTACGTCACTGTGACGTTTTCTGTAAGCAGTCAAACCAAAGGTACAAAAAAAAGGATTTTAAAATGCATGAGTGGTGTGAATCTCAGGTGGATTATCACTCTACCTTTAAACTGACATTTTCGCGTATTATATCAACAACAGTGTTATTCCATAGACCTCGGTTACTGGCGGTGTGTACCGCTGCCAACAAGCCCTCTTACCGCAGGCTCTCGTGTTTGGGTTTCGTCATACGGCACCTTACGACCAAATTCCCAAATTTCACAGGCAAATGTGTAGCAGCTAGAAAGGAGAATTACGAAACTGAACTTGGTGAAAAAAGGATTACTCGCTTCCAGAATCACTCACCGTTTTGACATCATGATGGACTGCGCCGTGGATTTTGATGTTGAACCAATCTCGAAAATAGTCTGTAGATGAGACAGAATGACACACAATACCGAAAATTGGGGTCATCCTCGGTGTAGTAACCTGCCGAGGTGTTCTTTGTTTCGTGAGGTACTGTTCTGCTGTATGCTATTGTTTACAATGGCATACAGCTATTTTGTTTTTATACAACAATTTTGTTGTCTTTGTTTGACGTCACTCGTGAGCTTCACAGGTTATTACACCGAGGATGAGCCGAAAATTGTTCCATTAATCCCAAGAATGAAAGCTTTCAATCATTTTGTTTCTTAGCTAGACTAAACATCTGCATTTGCCAGACAGCGGAAGCCTTAAAACTTTGGTCCCCAAGAGTGACTTGAATCTAACACTTTGCGCTGTCAAATAAACAATAATCTGACAGACAGACATAAAAAGTCTTTTCACCTGTTTAGGTCTGAAGTTCTTCACACCATCCAAAATGTCGACCTTTGTAGATGCCCCTTCACTGGAGGATAACTCTACAAAACGGAGGTTGCAAACAAACAGCAGTTGATGTCGTCGCT
This sequence comes from Stylophora pistillata, assembly GCF_964205215.1. Taxonomy (NCBI): domain Eukaryota; kingdom Metazoa; phylum Cnidaria; class Anthozoa; order Scleractinia; family Pocilloporidae; genus Stylophora; species Stylophora pistillata. The sequence goes on from NC_142520.1 coordinate 25,549,500, forward strand.
ATTTTCTTCCACAAATATTTAATTACTGTAAGTCATCGAATGAGCGCCCACACTCTAATAAGCACCCTCCCCCCCCCCCCAGACAAGCCCCCACCCCCTCCAGGCCATAAAAATCAAACAATCGCCAACCTCGAAAATATGCCCCCCTCGGCCCTTAATATCTTAAAAAGCAGGAATAGAAAGATACCTTGTTTCTATTGCCGCTTTATCCATAACTAAATGAAAAAAAAAAAAAAAAAAAAAAAAAAAAAAGAAAACTCACTGAATATGGGATGAATCGAAAGAGAGCCAGTGTCGATCTTTTTTGCCCTCTTCACAGATTCTGATGAAGTATTTGGCCTGGATTTGATGTACTGTTTGTATCCATTAGCAGCCACTTGTCGAAGAGAAACCTGACCAAAACAAAGATTAAAACAATTCGCTTCCAAACTTAAAACAGCTCTGGATACTGCAGGGTGAGCGGCGATTAAATCGAATCCAGTAAAGAAGCGAGAGAAACAGTTTCAGACTTCGATGGCATTCAAACCCATACCCCCCTCATACTAGCTGAGAGCTTCTGCCAACCGAGCCACAGAGACACGTGTAGAGAGCGAGGCAAATTTTAGTGAGCTCGTCGCTTCCGCAGAGGAATTGATTGGGAGTCTGGTAATCAATAAGCAGTCCTATAATCAGCGCAATTTCTTTACGCGAAAACATTGCGTAAATAGTCAGCGCATTATAGCCAAGAAAAATCGCGCACATAAGCTATATCAAAGTCCTCATCCATCATCGATATTAACGAATTAACAAATATCAATTTTCGCCTATCAATCCGCTGGATTAGATGACATACGGGATACTAACCAAGTCATGTGATTGGTCATGCGCCGTTTTCATAAAATTCTCCTCGTCATCTACGAGCAGCTGAGGAACCGTGCCTATAAGCCCATCATCTTGAGCTTGCGAGTCCCTTCCTGCAAACTTTAGCGGTCGACCAAGGAAAAGATGAAGATCCACCATATGGGCTAGCTGTGGGACGAAATTAAAGATTAAGAGGTTTCTAACGCGACCCGTCCCAGACCACCCTTGTTTTTTTTTTTTTTTTACTCCACTTCCATCACACCGTTTATCATCGCCCATCGTTTTACTAACTGCACGCCGGGAGCAGGTTAAGTTTATTACCATGTTAAAAGAATGATACATTTATAAGTCGTCTCCACAACCCAATTCCCGCCTGGACACTGCAAGGAGACTGGGTTGAGGAGAAGAGCAGTGTTTTAATAATATCAGTCATATGTATATGTGCACGATCCTCGAAGTAAAGCACTATTTAAGCAATAGTGAAAATCAGACCTGAAAAAACTCAGGCCTGCACGGGATTCGAACCACTGACCTCTGCGATACTGGTGCAGCGCTCTACTAATTGAGCTAACAAGCCAACTGAGAACAGGCCATCAATATAATACGACATAAAGCCATAAGATGATAAATCAAAGACAACGAATGTATGAAATACATATATGTGAACTGCGGTTATGAAATGTATATCTGCACGATCCTCGCAGTAAAGCACTATTTAAGCAATAGAGAAAATCAGACCTGAAAAAATTCAGGCCTGTATGGGATTCGAACCACTGACCTCTGCGATACTAGTGCAGCGCTCTACCAAATGTTCACAGGGATATCTAACCGTAAAATACACTCTAGTCCCTGGCTCGCTTTATTTCGTTACCAAGCTGGATAATACCAGCCACCAAGAGAATTTCGTACTTCGTGTAGTGCGTTTCACATCAAAGACGAATAAATTTCACAAGCAAAATGGAAAGGTAAACCTCAAAGAAAAAAAAGGGAAAAAGAGGAGAAAAGATTTGTAATCAGGTGAATAATTAGGATCAGTGAATATTGAATACCGCTGGCTCTATTGACCGATTTACGCACTCAGAAACAATTACGTATACGTCGCTGTGTACCGTATATCATTCGCTGACTTCCTAAAATTTTAGAGAATATCGAAGGCACTGTCGTGACCATGGAGCCACGAACAGGTATGAACAGAAGGAAGCATCAACAGCAGCAAGACATGCTTCGAACTATGAATTCGTTTCGGAAATCACGAACATTTTGCGATGTATTTCTCGTCGTCGAAAATGGCACACTGCCGGCCCACAAGGTGGTTCTGGCTGCGAATAGTTCTTTCTTTAAAGCTTCGTTTACGTTCGAGTTGACCAAGGAAAAATCCACCAGTGAAGTAGAAGTGAACCTGCGGGGGTTTTATCTCGACGGCATGGAGGAACTTTTGAATTTTATTTACACAGGGGAGTGCGGAGTTTCGGAGAAAAATGCCGAAGAACTTTTGGCCATGGCCGACTATTTCGATATTCCCAGCCTAAAAGAAACTTGTGCGGAGTTCTTGATGATAAGCCTCAAGCCATCAAACTGTTTATGGATTCAGGTTTTTGCCAAAAGATACAACCATGAATTGTTATACGAAGCTGCCACTGAATACATTTGCAATAACCTTTCGTCCATTTGGAAAACAAATGAGTTCTTATGTTTCGATTTTATCGACGTGGAAGAGCTTATTTGTGGGGAAAGACTCGTAATCAAAACGCAGAGAGGCGAAGAAGAAGTGTTCGAAGGAATAAGGGCATGGGTAAAACACGATTCAGAAAACAGAGAGAATTTCTTTGAAGATCTTTTCCGACATGTTCGCTTGTCGGCCATGTCAATTCAATTCATCTCCGAGTTCATCGAGTGTGACGAACTTGTCACGCAAAGTCACGACAGTCAAAGTTTGGTCACAGCAGCGCTTCGTATCCCGGATGAAGCGCGTGACGAGCCTCGCGGTGTCACTGAGAGCATTGTACTTCTCAGCAAAAACGGCTGTTGTTCTTGTTTTACTCCAGCCACAGGAATGTGGTATGACTTGGCCCGACTGCCAAGCTTCAACGAACCTAGAGCAATAACAATTTGCGAAGGCCTTCTGTTCGCCATTGGCTGGCAGGATGATCGCCTGACGATCGAAAATTTCGATCCACAGATAAACACGTGGTCTGAAGTGCTATCGACTTTGACAAACCTTCCAACGGCAGCTGTGAGTGTGGACGACAGCATATTTCTTCTCAAGGAAAATGGCCTGACTCGTTTTAAGCCAGTAGACCATTCGTGGGAAGATATGGCCCCAATGGACTCCTCGCGACGGGGCTTGTGTGCGGTTTCCCTGAACGGCCTTGTTTACGCGATTGGGGGCCACGATGGACTTAGGCAGCTAGGGCTTAATATCGTGGAGCGGTATGACCCTCAAAGAGACCAATGGGAGTATGTTTCCCCGATGGACGAGAGACGCGCCTTTGCAAGTGCGACTGTAACGAGCAACAAAATATTTGTGGTAGGAGGTACTGGGGACCACTTTCTACCGCTACAAAATTGTGAGTTGTATGATCCTATAACGAACATGTGGAGTCTTCTCTCTGCAGAGTTGTGTGTTCCACGCTCACACGCCGCTCTCGGAAAAGCAAAGAGAAAGATCTTCGTGTTCGGAGGAACTTACAGTAACGGTATCGTGGAGTACTTTGACAGAGAAAATGAGGCATGGACGGAAATCGGAAAGATGCCGTCCACGTTGTCCTACAATCACGCATGCGTCACGTGGTTACCGAAGGCCATGCTTAAATCACTAAGAGGCAGTAAGCTACTTTGTGATCAACAGAAGGGGTAGATACTGGACAGTTTAAAAGCGGCCGAAGTAAGGACACAAATCGTTAAGCTCTAATAATGACCAGCATCTAATTTCTCGGCAACAGTAATACGAATTTTCCTTGTCAGTACCTAGGAAAATGTATAGAGTAGGGTAGGAAGAATATGGATATTAATGATTGGGTGTAAAAGTTCAATATGCTAAAGTAATCTTGTGAATTTAGGTCGCTATCCAAGTAAGGTTGTTTAAGAATGGTATTGCATTAGCCAAGCGGTTGTCATTTGTTTTCATAACCGGAAAGGGTCATTTATCGTTCTCTCTGTCTTAAACACGTTTGTAAATAAGGCTAATTTTTCAAGAAATTATGTACAGAAAGTATTTGTAAAGATAGTGCGTCGCTTTCAGTATTCAAAGATTTTCGCAGGCTGTTTAAGTCATATGTTTGTATCTTAATCGCTCATTCTTCAATACAGCGTTTATGATTGGATTTGTACCCAGGTGCAAAGCTCGTTTCTTTTCCAGAAGTTGTTTGATCGTGTCACGCAGCCTGCTCTTTCTGGGAAGGTAATGCGTTGCGTGACCAGACCAAACGACGACTGCGAAGAGGACTCGAGAGACTGCCGCCAGTTCGAGGAAAGGTTTTGTGGTCATTTCTTCGCACTATATTCTATATTTGTCGCCGTAGGAAAATTCCTAACTACTAATACTGATTTTTAAATTAATACTAAGAGTCCCCCAAACTTTTAGTGTATTGGAACAATAATTTGCCCGGTAACTTGACACTTGTCGCGTGAAACAGGGACAAGCACCCCTTGGAAACAGCTCGCTGTCTATTAGGGGTTTTTAAACGCCCCTTAGCCCCACTACTAATTAATAAGGTAGTAATTCTCTCTAGTAGGCAATGTTATTTCCTTGTAAGTTCGATAAGAGAATTTTATTACCTAAAAATTAAAAGAAAGCTACCAGTTTCCTTTAAAATCATCAACAACACACTTTCTCCGATTTGCGTGCACGTGGACTTGTCTGCATCTTACGCCTGGACACATACATTGCAACAACAAACATCAATCAAACCGCAACTCAAATACTTGGAACGATTTGCCTACCTCATCACCGCTCACAAGGGAGTAAGCTGTCCCACTTCTGCCAGCTCTGGCAACTCGGCCTAATAACGTGCAAGGTTCGGAAATAAGACTCTTTAAATGTGAATATTAGTGCCTGTCTCCTGCACTCTGATAAGATATTCTCAGCTTTGGCGGCAGTAATTTTCTAAAGAATCTGGTGCGGCACCACACAGTGTGGCATAACTCAGGTTTCTAGCTCCTCAGTCTCCTCGCTGAAAATTTATTAATACTTTTAAGGATAAATTCCTTGGTCACAGAAATCTTTCTTCACCTACCTACTCGATGGATAAAAAGCTTCGGTTTGGCTGGGAAGTTATAGTTTATCACGTTGTCTAACATGGGGATGTCAATTCCACGAGCCTATTGGTGAAAAAGATAACGGTATAAAAATAAATAAATAATTAAAATGACACTATGCAACAATTCTGCATACGGATGAATTACTGAGAGATTCAGGAACAATAGAAAATACACGTGAGAAGTACAATGTACATGCAAATTCACGAGCTTTCAGAGTCGTTTCAAGCGCAACGGCGCAGTTTCTGCAGCTTCAGGGTCTCTAATTAATCAAACTCAACTTTCAAAAGTCAAAGAAATGACTCAGTATCATGATTACCCTGCAAATCAGGTATCATTTTTGTCTAATCAGGCGAACAAAGGCTGTCGCGTCTCGCGTCCCGCGCTTATCTCTCTCAAAAAAAAAAATTGACACGGCAGGATGTTTAGTGATGTCACTTTTTTGCCCTTTAGATAACAAAGATAATATGCGGGACTTTTTTACTCAATCTTTACTTACAGCCACATCGGTAACAACCATCACGTTTGTCTTCTTGTGTTGAAACTTTCCAATGTTGATCTTCCTTGCTACAAATGTAACACAATCATTAATCTTGTTATCTCTATGTACGAGTCATTTTAAAGAACTGCGCTACGGTTTAGACATCTTAGACCAAGTAAAAACATTTCTTCAGTTTAAGGTTTATAACCAGCCTCGTATCTAAGGAGCATTTACTGAGGGGAAGGGAGGCTTGGGGCTGATGGGGGGAGGGGGGGGGGTGTACGACGAACAGTTCCAAAAATAGAAATACACTGTTCCAATGTCCTTCAAAAGAGCTAGTTATGTCTTCAAAGTCCACCTACCTGTCTGATCCAGTGTGCTGTACACAAAGGAGCACTCTATTCCTGCAATATCTAACAGCTGTGATACAGAGGGAAAATTTACATTAGGTATATTAGTTCACAGGAGGACTACGGGACTTAATGAGTAACAAAAGAGGGTCACACTGTCTGCGATGTAACTAGCACAAAGTTCAGCAAGTTTACATAAATAATAATAATAATAATAATAATAATAATTTTATTTATATAGCGCTAAAATCCAATAATTGTCCAAAGCGCTACCTAATTACCAAATAAAATATAAAAAATATATAATATAAAATATCTACAATATACAATATAATTCTAATATAGCCTAAGTTATCTACTATATAAATCAAAAACATCTCAAAACAAAACGAATCTCATAACCTATATGCTAACTTAAATAAAAAAGTTTTAAGGGATTGCTTAAAAGTTGCCACTGAAGCACATTTCCTAATCTCTAGAGGTAAATCGTTCCACAATTTAGGTCCTGCAATAGAGAAAGCTCTGTCTCCATATGTTTTCAATCTGCTTCTTGGAAAAGCTTGGAAAGCTTGCAATGAAACAGACTTGGTAGATGAGGCATTGAATGAGACAAGACAAACCTTGATAATACCATAGAGGGGAACACTCTATTGTTTAAGAGGGGAGGGGAGGGGAGGGGAGGGAGGAGAAATTAGAACGCGAGGGGAGAACGTATGTCCAGGGTATTGATCAACCGTTTTGCCGCTCATCGCAGCTTCTTTACGGAGAGATTTTATAATTGTAATTGTGTGTTCATGTTTTTTTCTCATAGGTAATAATATAGGAAGTATTTATTTGTTGCCTTTTGTCTGTCGCTCGAGTCAAAAAGGAAAATCGTTAACGGGCGACGATGGCTCGCAGTTTTTTGGTTTATTTTTTTGATTCGCTCAACGGACTCGTAGGCAGCTGGGAAAGCGGGATTGTTTGTGCTGTATTAAAAAGCGTTACCTCTTTCAAGTATTCTACATGATGCTTTGTGGCCGTAAATACAAGGGTCTGTTCATTTGGTTTGACCACATTTTGAAGAACGTGCAATAGCACAGCTGAAACAAAAAAAACATTTAACTATTACTAATATCAATTGGTATAATTTATCATCGTTACGTCAAAATTCCTGCAATCTGACGACCAACCACACTCCGTCCATGACTGGTGGGGAAGTATAACAAACTAATTTGGTTTTTAATGCAAATCAGCCACCTCAAAGAGTTCATAAGCTGACGTATCGAGCGTTAGCATTTAGTCATTTGTTCTGACAAAGGGCAAACGCTCGAAACGTCAGCTTAAAAGCACTTCACAGTGGCCAATTTTCTTTATAACTTCAGTTGATAAAACCAAATTATCTAACTTTAAAAAAAGATTGCTAGCTAATAGACAATTGATTCAATAAGGTGAGTCTGAGCTTGATTCTTACCTGGTTTGTCAACTGATTTCACCGAAAAGAAAGCCAGCTTTAAAAGCAATGAGAAGAAAGATACTTCAGTAATAAAGGTTTAAGTAAAAAAGATCTTAAGACGTTATCATACCTAAGCGTCAACATTTGGGAGAATATAAACTGCGTAAAATCCGAGCGAGTCGGTAAAACAGAATCCTTTGACCCTTAAAGAGTGACTAGCATCTAATTTCTCCTTACAATACCACCCCTGAATTAAAAATTAACCATTTAACTCCCTAACATCAGTATGCATATTCTCCATAATGTTCTCATTCATTTCCAAAGATGCTGACAAAAAGAATTTGGCTTGTTCGCTCAATTGGTAGAGCGCTGCACTAGTATCGCAGAGGTCAGTGGTTCAAATCCCGTACAGGCCTGAATTTTTTCAGGTCTGATTTTCACTATTGCTTAAATAGAGCTCTTTACTGCGAGGATCGTGCACAAAATTAATACGTTTCTATAACCGCAGTTCAGAAATATGAATTCCATATATTCGTTGTGTTTGATTTATCACCTTACGGGTTTATGTCGGACTAATTTGATGGCCTGCTCCCAGCCCAGTTAGCTTGTTAGCTCAAATGGTAGAGCGCTGCACTAGTATCGCAGAGGTCAGTGGTTCAAATCCTGTACAGGCCTGAATTTTTTCAGATCTGATTTTCACTATTGCTTAAATAGTGCTCTTTACTGCGAGGATCGTGCACAAATACGTTTCTATAACCGCAGTTCAGATATATGAATTTCACATATTCGTTGTGTTTGATTTGTCATCTTACGGGTTTATGTCGGACTAATTTGATGACCTGCACCCAGTTGGTAGAGTGCTGTACTAGTATCGCTGAGGTCAGTGGTTCGAATCCCGTGAAGGCCTGAGTTTTTTCAGGTCTGATTTTCACTATTGCTTAAATAGTGCTCTTTACTGCGAGGATCGTGCACAAATACATAAAGAGAATTTGCTTATCAATCAAGAGTTTCTGTAGTTGTTGATCATTTCCTTTATTCTCCTGACCTTAATGTTTTATTCAGGGGTGATATTGTAAGGAGAAATTAGATGCTAGCCACTGCTTAGGAGTTAAAAGGTTAAAGTCTCTTGAATAAAGGAAATGATCATCAACTAAAGAAGCTCTTGATTGTTAAACAAATTCTCCTTGTCAGCACCTTAGGAAGTGTATAGAGAACAGTTTGGAGAATATGCAAACTGATGTTAGGGTGTAAAGGCCGAATGTGCCCTACAGTATCATGCTCTTTCAATTAGTTGGAAAAGCCCAAAAGAGAAGAATAAAAATGCTCATATAGATGACACCTAATCCTCAGGTGAAGGTAAATCTAACTTGTATTCACTATTGCACCAACACATTCTGTAAATTCAAATTCAATTCTGTCAAATACTTTATTTCAGTTTCTTGCTGCCTATCAACTGCAAACTGATTGGATTAATCTGTTGATAAAGTATCAATAAGATGACCACGAGTTGAATAATACCTTAAGCTGTTCACTGAGTTTGGAGTCAACATCCAGTCTTATGAGCACCGGATCAGTCAAGCCTGGCCAAGGAGAGTAAATAAGATGTACATATTGAATGAGGATGGAGAGCCAAATAGGAAAAACTCAGACTTGAGGAAATAAGTTACAGACCAAACATAGCAAGATCCAAAGATTTTGCCCATTACCCAACAAACAGCAAGTAAGGACCATCTCAGGCAACAAATAATTGAATGTCACAAATAAATTCCATACTGCTGTGCACCTAACCTCTCACATGCAGATGCCATCAAAATGTGGTAAGAACAAAAAATTGGAGCACACACGGCACAGCCAAGTGTGTCACTGAGCAGATGTTCTTGACACATTTTGACATCTTCTATGATCTATTACAGTAACTGTACTAACCCAAAACAACATGGAATCTATGATTCATTTCATAAAAAAACAAAATGTTGTTAATGGTGATGTCATTTATGCACCTGTCCTCCAATATGCATACATGTATCAATCAGCTCGTCACACCCATATCACCCTTATTGACAATGGCTCTTGACCAATGACCATGTGATAATTTCTACAGTTATTGTGAAATAAGCTGTTGATTTAGTAAAGAGACACCAAGTGATACAGTGGTGCATCATTCTTCTTGAACTCTCCTTCAGCCAGACTGCTCAAGCATTCTGTTGGTAACCAGGGTCAAACATGTGCATCCAATGAAGTTCACTATGAAGACTGAAGCCATTATTACCTGCTTTGGTGAAATCCACCAATAGCTTTGGAAGAGTTGCAGAAAACAGAAGAGTTTGCCTAAAAGAAAAATAGGATAGTGTTCACTTAAATTAATGCCAAAAAATTACAATAATATTCATTAATATCCAATTGTGCTTCCTAGAGTACAAATAACACACGAGACAAGTACTAAAATCACGCGATATTTGTACTCCAGAAATATTTGCAAAATTCACCCGTACTGAGATAAACAATTTGGCGTGTTGGATAATAAATCTCTTATTAGATGTTTTGTTGTGTAGTATCACTGAGAATTTTTACTCATTGTTTGTATTTTTACTTGCCCTACGGGCTTGTCAAAATATGGCACAACTTGTAAAAGTACTCAGCAATACTTCACAACAAAACGTCTAATAAGATAGGTATATTTAGGGAGGGGGGGGGCAAGTTTTTAAAGTGACCATGGTGCTGCATTGGTGGGGGATTAAACCAGATAATTTGAATATATCAACAAAGTTGAAATGGTAAATTGGCCACCGTTACGATGATAAAAGCTCATGTTTCAAGCGTTAGCCCTTCATCGGAGCAAAAGATGAAGGGCTAACGCTTGAAACGTTGACTTCGCTCCGACAAAGGGCTAACGCTCAAAACGTCAGCTTTTATAATCGTAACGGTGGCCAATTTACCATTTCAACTTTGTTGATATATTCAAATTATTTCGTTACCCCCACCGACGCAGCCCCAAACAGTTTCTTTAGAAACTATCCACCTTTATTCAATTATACCAGATAATTTGGTTTTATCAACTGAGTTGATTATGAAAATTTGCCACCATTAAGGGTTTCAAAAGGTGACTGATAATCATTAGCCCACTCATCATTTGCTCTTATGAAGGGCGAACACTTAAAGCACAGCTTTAGAAACTCTTTATGGTGGCCAATTTCAATTTTTTATTTTTATTTTTGTTTTGTTTTGTTTTTTTTTTCCCCCTAATCTTTTAGCTTTGTATAATAGAATATCCATTCATTCTGATCTTTTCTCATTATCACCATAACATTATAGTCTCTACCATCATCATCAACATCACCAATCTTTGTTGCAAAGGAGGCACAGGATTTTGTTGTAAGAGTTGTTCAATCTCATCTAAGTAGAGATGCTGTTTTCACTACATGTTCTGATGTGTCACATTGAAAGAAATTTGAGATTCTATCAGAATCTGATTAGCTAATTACTGTGAACCACACCTTAATGTAGTTTCTGTTTGATAAAGAATAACATGCTTATCTATATACAAAGGATTTCAATGCTTTTGAGTACCTGGAGTCTGGAAGACGGTTAAGGATTTCATGAAGTTGCTGAGCAAATCCCATCTCAAAGAGCCTATAAGAATATAATAACTTAATATTTATATTGCGCAAATTAACATGTGGATATGATCAACTGCGCATCACAACACTTTTCGAGGGACTTTGGCTGGACTGCATCAGCAGTTTACAAACAATCGAAGGAAACTTATTTGAAGATGCCCCCTCCCCCAATTCCCAGCAAACAGGCCAGACCACATCACAGTAATCTCGTGAGTGGGTTCTTTAACGTCCCTTGCCTAACCAAATTAACTAATTAGTAGATGCAGGAGACGGGACCTACAGTTTATTCATCCTTATCCAAGAAGACTAAAATGTCTATCCATTTCTTGATATTATAGAAAGGTAGTGCATTCTCCTCAGTTATTTTAAGACCTTGAGTGTTGGTCCGGCCAGGACTTGAACCATCGCCCTCGACCTCCCACACAACAGTCCGGCACTCTAACCACTTGAGCTAACCGGGAGGTTAGCTCAAATATTCAAAGTGTGAGTTAAGGTTTAAAAACGTTGCCATTGGTTGCTACTCAATTTCTCAAGTGTACTCTCAGTAATTCTGTAACTTGTTAATGTTCTTTTAGCAAATGGGCTTGAAATAGACTAAATGTTGATGAGACACTCTACTGACACCACTTTCAATTGGTGGCTATTTCATCCAACTCATCCAAAAAGCCTCCTAAAGGAAAGGATATAGAGCAGTATGGAGGACTTGCATACTAACTATAGGGGTTAAACATGACTGTTTACAGTTAGAGAGTAACTGCAGAATACCCTGCCACTCATTTACATGTCATTGAATAAGAATAGCCTCTATTGTGAAGAACGAAGATAACACAATAGAGGCTATCCTTATTCAATGACATGTAAATGAGTGGCAGGGTATTCTGCAGTTTAGCCACAGTTACTGTACAATCAATTGGACTAACTGCATACCTGTCAGCCTCATCAAACACAACGTATTCCACAGATGTTAGTTTCAGGTCCATTTCCATCACAACATGAAGAAACCGTCCTGGAGTAGCTACAATACTGTTACATGAAAAACAAATGAAAGGGAAAAGCAGTAAAACTCCACTTGACAAAAAAAGAAAAAGGTTAAAGCTGTTCTTAGTTACAGTGCTGTTTTATTGTTAAAGTTTATGATTAATTAAGATCGATGAATGATATATGTTTTTTTTTTTTTACTGTATACATTGTATACTTAGGGATCATGGACCATGAGAAAAGCTTTTAAGTGCATCAATTGAAAGTAAAATTAATACAAGATATTTTTTTGGAAAAAATGATTGTGCATGGACAATTTTTACAAATACTTTCTCTCTTTTCTCTTTGTAAAATTAGTTTATGCATGTAAAACACTGACAGTTCCCTCTATCTTAACCAAAAGAAACTTTCTAAAGATCCATTGGCAATTTTATTATTTGGAATAAGAATATATTTAATAATTCAACATTTTTTTATTATAATATTATTACTACTGGCAGCAAATCCATTAGATATTAACATAATTTTCTTTAATTTACAATGCAATACAGTGCCACATATTTATATAAAATACGTTCACTCTTTAATTAAAAACAGAAACATACAGAACAAATACTTACATATCTGGATTTCCATGCAATGCTGCAAACTGACCTTCCAAACTGAAAGAAAAATAAAAACTCAACAAAAAACATGCTTGAGTGATAACGTTATCTTGAACAATGTCCTGGGGCAGTTCATAAAATTACATACTGGGGTAAGACCCTCTGAAATAACAACTAATCTATGCAAACATATATCTTAGTTATTAAAATATCACTAAATTGTGATAGAAAGGGCTATGGTGTATCATTACAATCATGAACATTAATCCAGCCAATAAATCACACTGCTTTTAATGAAGTTTTTTAACATCGTTAGTGAAGCAGTAGAAATTTTTTTTTCTGTGCTCTATAATGTGGTGAAGCCACACAGAAAGTTGGAAGAACACAAGAAAACTTATAAATCACAAGCCAAAGGCAAACGATTTGAAAGCTTTCCAAGTGTTCTCCCAACACCCCAAGTGGCATCATGTTATAGACTGTGGAAAAAAATGTGTTCCATTGTTTTTATGACCTAACTATTTGGATGCACGCAGGCTCTAGAACTTGATAAAGCATTGGCACTATGTTCATTACGTTAGAAAGAGAGATGGTTAAAATACCCACCTGTCTCCACCAAGCACAACAGCAGCCTTTAAGCCAGTAAACCTTCCCAGCTGACAAAAATAACAGTTTGGGAGAATTTTTCCAATAAAATTCAACCAAAAGAGTATTAAATAACTGTTAAAATACAGTTTAGTAAAGTTGCAAACTCTCTTGCCTTGGGTGCAATTTTTATATGTTAAGAGAGAATTTCAAACCTCATGTCTGCTCATGGGAACAATTAATTTCTCATACCCAACAGAAAAAAATTTCAGCTATGACAACATCAACCCTTTAACTTCCAGAAGTGATTAACAAGTAATTTCTCCCCATAATATCCATACACGATCCAGCAAACAGGAAATGAGAATACTCAAAGTTATCAGGTAGAAGTTGTTATCTTGATCTAACACCAAATTCTCATAACTACATGTAATTTACACTCTGAAACATGATTGTAGCAGCCTGAGGGGAGAATTAATAATTGGACCTTGAAAGTTAAAGGGTTATAACAAAAAACTTTAATTTCTTTTTAAAAAAATAATATATTTAGTTGTGGAAGGGAGTCTGGGAGCTCTAGATCTTGAGAAAAATGATTGGCATCTTTTCAATCCAGGAATAAGCTCTGAGTGAATGGGCCTCTTGGCTTGAGAAGAGGTTTATAGCCACATAAAACCTGTTCATTTCTTTTACTCATACCTCTTTGGTGAATTTCAGGGTTTGGAGAGCTAACTCACGGGTTGGTGATAGGATCAGTCCTCTAGCGCCAACCTAACAGAGAAATTCATAAAAATGACTGCAATTATAATATATTTTTAGTTGAGAAACCATACTTGTGGAAAACAATGTAGACCTGTGATGATTTAATCTGATCTAAGGATTGTTGTCAGTTGCAGTGACTAAAGTTTTGACAAGCAAACTGAACAGAACCTAAAATAACCATTGGATGGAAACTAATCAATGTCATGTGAGTCTTACAGCTGATACCATCGCAGCAAAACTGGCTGGACTTATAATACTGCTGAGGTTCACTTTTATTATTATTTCAAACATGCTGCAAAAACAAAGACAATCGAAGGCATCTTGAACTTAATGCGTCCAGAGTGAAACCGTCAAGGTCACTTTTAAAAGTTGGATGAATTCAATGATATTAGAACATTTTTTTTACATCATATGCTGAATTATACAATGCATTTTGATTGGTTCATATGCTGAATTATACAATGCAATTTGATTGGTTCATATGCTGAATTATACAATGCATTTTGATTGGTTCATATGCTGAATTATACAATGCATTTTGATTGGTTCATATGCTAAATTATACAATGCATTATGATTGGTTCTTATTTAGACAATTTATTGGAGGACAGACATGTAGATGATGCCCAAGAAACCATTTAATTCCCAGAAATGATTAACATGCAAATTCTCCCTATGATACAGTGCTCGAAATTAGCGGTTGTCCGGGCAACCAATTTTTAGTAAAATTAAGAGGCTGGTTGTCAGGGGAAAAAACAACGGACAACCAAAAATAGAAAATAAATTAACCATAAACAGCACCTGACCTAAGTGATGGTTTTGTTTTGTCAATGTCCGGTAGTGTGAAGCTAATAATAATTTGCCTCAGCCAAGCATTTTCCTGTGTTTTGGATATCTGTAAATTTTGTAAA